>NW_009186673.1:0-3765 GCF_000690835.1 Fulmarus glacialis
TCTCGACCAGTGTCCTGAGCAGGCCAAAACATGGAAAACCCTTGACTTAGCAAGTATTCCTTTGCAATTCTCCTGGATACGTAAGATGTCCTATTAACAGTTAAATAGTCTCTCCAGTTCCTCAGAGAACACTGAAGGGCTCAGTTAAGCTTCACTGAGGATTCCCTGCATGCTTATGGGTTTTACCCTTTTTGTAAACAATACAAAAATCAAGACAAAATTAATCATGCACCAGATGCTGCAATTGTAGAAATTCCTGCCTGAAGAATTCTCACCCAGAGATAAAGGAAGCCAAAAGCGAATACAAAGGAATTTAGAAAATATAAAACAGAACAGCACTCTGCCTGCAAAAGAAAAAAAAAGGGAAAAAAAAAAAAGAGAAAGATTCTGAGCCATCTGGAGCTGGATACTATGTCTATTCCTGCCAGACAGATTAAAAAAGTGAATCAAACCACAGACATTTTAGATATAATTACTGTTTCATCTTGCAAATATGTTTGCATGCTCAGAACTCATTTAGTCTTTGTCATGAACCCCAGCACCCTCAAGAAAAGGCCCAGCTCCTCACCCATATCCCAACTGTGTCTGCTACAGTGAGGGAAAGGAGGCTTGGCATTACGATCAGCAGCTGCAAAACAGAGAGTGGCTTCACCCCTCTGTGTCTGTTTTTCCCAGGGACATCTCCGTCGCCCAGCCAAGCACTGCCAGGTCACAGCAATACTGTGGCCATATCTGCTTCCTCCCAGCAACCCATCAACTTCAGGGGTGCTTGGCACTGCCAGAGTAGCAAAAATGGCTAGGGCATACCGTAAAGAGAAGGTAAGCCAAAGTATTTTACAAATTTGATTCGTAAAAAGGTTATTTTCAAATTGAAATGGCTGAGGGTCTATGAATAGATATCGGTTTACTCTCTTGAATATTGAAAGTATTAGACAGTCTCCTCTTACTTTACAAAACACACATCACATAAAACCCAATACATGACTACACATTTGCCAGGTGTCTTGTTCCATGTATGTCTAAATTTCTGTGATCTTTATTTATGCAGCAGTTCACCACCATTGTATATCATAAATTAAAAGCATCAGTAATTGTATTTATCAGCTGGATTAGATTTAGTAACTGCAATCAACTTAAATTCTGTATCCTTTTTATCCTGGAGATATATGTATTTCCAAATCCGAGAAGGTGTTAGGGCTGCTTTGGAGTGAATGATACCAATAGCATGATGACTATAGGTAAGTAGAGTGGATGATAGGAGCAGGGCCCAAAATATACACCTTCACTTGTTTAGGAAGTTTGCTCCATAGTCCTAAGAGTACCTGATGGCCACGTGTATACACATCAGCATATATGTGTGTGTGTGTCAGTGCATACAGACCAAAACAATCATCTGTAAGTGGGGGGTTATCTTTGTATGCATGGGTTCAAAAATCATGTCGTGATCGGTTGGTTTGCAGTATCATACATGGTACATCCACAGCTATTTTCTTCCTCTAAACCACCCATTCCCCAGTAACCGTGTCTCTCAGCCACTGGCACAGCCTAGGGCATGAGCCAGGAATTGAAGTGTATTTCTTTCTTTTTCTTGTTCTCCACTACTGGAGCTTCTTGACATTAGCTTAACAGAGAGAAGGGGCTAGAAACACTTCTGGGAGCTGTACACACTACAGGGGTGCAGCTCGTGCTATGATTTGCTGGCTGTTGAAAGCTCCACAGCCACAAATGTCCTCTGGCTTCTTCAGCCCGAGATGTATTCCCTCCCTGCTTTGTTGCCTGCCAGTATTTAGTGGCTCTCTTGGGAGAAAGCCCTCCAGGGAGAAGGAAGATGAGTATTAAATTTTCTGTTCTGAAGAACAATTACAGCACTTCACCTTCACAACAAGTTCATGCACGTGCTCAGGTTGCTCCTGCCTCTGTTTGCTTAGCTGGCACTCTCATCACCAGGTGTATATCCATAGTGTATAATGCTCCTGTGCGGCTCCTGGAAAACAGGTACAAAATGCAGTTCGCTGAGTGCGCAAAGGGGGCATGGCTTTGAAGAGGGAGACTGGAGGTAGTCCTGGCCTCTCACGTCTGTGTGAATTTGATCCATAATGATGTTCAAAATGTTATTTGTTTTTCCATGGCTTTATGTCTGAGGAAGGGTGCTGAATTCTCCAAATGGAGGGTGGAGGGGAGAGCAGGAGCTGGAGGCAAACAGCACCTCCTGAACCAGGTGGATGACAGGCAGCGTGGAGCTTGGCTCAGCCCTCTGAGGCAGTCACTTTGGTGCTTCTGATGTCAATAATCTAGCTACATTGGACCTTCCAAAGCCACAAGGGTCTGTGTTGTCAGCACAGTTGCTGCATACAGCAAAAATGTGAGGCACTAATGGGCTGAAAAATTTCTCTTTTCAAGCCTGTGTTTATAAGCCATCTGGATGCGTGTCTGGCTGTAAAACATATTTTGAATGAAACTTTGTACATTTTACTAGGTGCCTCCGAGAGTGTGATTTCAATAGCATGATGATTGCAGGTAAGTGAAGCTGATGACAGGAATTAAGTCTGGGACAGAGATGTGGATCTGTTTAAAGAGGGAATACTTGGCAGTACATGAGTGGGTGGAGAGGGAGAGGGCAAAAGATGGGAAGACTTACAACTATAAGAAAACTGTTCCTCTTCTTCCGGAAGCCCTTGGACACTGTACTGTATGGGCTATTTATTTCTCCTGATGGCTTATTGAAGACCCCACACATGGCCTCTGCACCATTCATATCAGCCCTGAAGCAGAGCCCAAGCCCCCTGGGAATCCTCACTGTTGCTGTAAAACTGCTGCTTTGAGCAGCACAGCTAATCAAGGCCAGTTTTGCATGGTGTGGGGTGCTGTGTCCTCTTTGCCCCCTCCCCTCACATCCTCTCCCAGGAGGGGAGACCCCTGGTTCTGATGGGAACCCCGCTCCTTCCCTGGGCAGAGGACAGTGCATGGCCAGGAGGCCTCTAGTGCATTACTTGCACAACTGCAAGTGATGGCTGGTGTCTGCAATCCCCTCTGCAGCGTCACTGTGAGCCTCCCTCCCCTGCCTGTGTGAAACATATCTCTGAACCTTGCTGCATCAGCTCAGATTTGGTCAACAGGTTATTAAGGAATGGGCAAAGAGAGAATGAATACAGTTACTATCAAGCAGAGTGGCTTCAGCTCTGTTTCCTGAGGGAATCCAGGCTCTATACAGAGAAGCAGCGCCTGCATAGCTAAAACAAGTGAGGCTGGGGAGGGATTGCAGCGCCCCTGCGAGCCTCTCCAATGCTGTGCGTGCACGGCCTCCTGTGAACAAGGACAGGGTACAATTCTCTGTCCCCACGACCACTTTGACCACGTCTTGTGTTAAGCAGTTTTGCTTCCAGTAGCACTCAGGTTAATCTTTCCTTGGTTAAAACATCACTGAGCACCTTCTACTTGTCATCCCCGGCTTCCTGTATTGGGTTACTTCACACATATGTCCTCAAATGAGTAAAAAGATGTTATGTCTGATTAGGAACACTTGAGCTTATAGCAGTCTGTAGAATTTTTTTTTTTTTTTAAATGTTATAAGAGATATTCCTATTTAACCCTCAAAGTTACACGAAGACAAGGCTACATGAGAGAGACAAGGCAACTACAGAGTACTCCAGATTCATTCTCAAAAACGAAGTCTTGTCCTGTCTCTCTCACATCTCTTTCTGTATGACTGGCTATTGGCTCAAGTTCAACAAGGTTTTGCGCCATCCCTCTGTCTTGGCAGGCTTT
>NW_009186673.1:3781-15060 GCF_000690835.1 Fulmarus glacialis
TTCCCTGCCAACTCTCAGTCTGTAATGTTGAATTGACAGTCTCAGTGTCTGCTCTTACAAATCTTGGGCACTTGTGCTGTGCAATGTTTTCTCTTTGCAAGGATACAGCCATTCTAAATGACATATTTCATATCTTCCACTCTCCAAATCCCACACCTTCATCACAACATTATCACCCCTGACTATGGCAAGCAGGGTTCCATTCCTTTTTGTTGCTGCAAAAGATCACTTTCTTAGATAGCAGCTTAGACAATCTCACTATTTGTACCATGACACTGCTTCCCTCTTCTTCTTTCTCATCAAATACAGGTGACTTCTTGTCACTGTCAAGGTTCTTCATATTCCAGTCTCTACCTTTCTCTCTCTTTTTCTACCACTAAGGTGATTGATACTGCAGAGAAATTCACAGGGCCAGAGTTTGCTACATTTCCTTTTTCGGAGAACATAATCAGACTTTCTCTCTCATTGCCCTTTACATTCAGAGGAGATCAGCAAACCGTATCAGTGACATGTACTATCACCTGTCTCACACTAGTAGTGTGATAGCTGCTTTTGTGTAATTGCCTTGCTGTGCTTTATGAGCTCTTAAAAAGGCTGTTATTTCATTCCATGTTTGCACAGAGTACAGTGCAACTAAGCTCTCTTAGGCTCCCAGGCAATACAAATACAGCTGAGAACAGAAGGAACTCAGATCTCTTGAAGTTTTAGCCAGTGGTGCTCACAACCACTGGTGCTCCTGTCGTTACTGCAGGAAGAACAAAACTGAGCATTTTCACTTCTGGGTACGAATTACTATCATATGCATTCAGGTCTGTGCTGAGATGACACATTACTCACATCATTAACCTTAAGTCCTAAGGCACTTTTCACAAGCTTAAAGCTGAGTGTGTTTTTAAAAGGCCTCAGGAATGTGCCTGTAATCTTTAAAATTGCCACTGTACTTTAGTTTTCATGAAACTTTTTCACATGGAAAAAATTCACATTTCCTAGACTTAATTCCAACAACAGATGATTTCTTTTAAAACATCACTACAAAGGTTTTATTTAAAGGGGACTTTAGGACCAGCGTGAATTGAACCAAGAGAATATGTAAAAAGGAAGCAAGTTACTTTTGCCAACAAGAGGAAAAAAAGTTTTTTTTCTTCTGGCTGAGTTTTTACATAGATTTGTTTTAATAAAAGCCTTTATATGCACATGGTGTATCTTCATTGTGAAAAAAAGGCATGGGGGCTCTGTGTGATATAAGGCAGGAAGGAGCTGTGAATAAAGAGACTGGATCTGTCCTACACGAATTTGGGCAAGTCATTTTACTTCTCTAGGTCTCAGGACCTAAAGAACTGCTGCAGGAACACCAGTTAATGTTAGTGTTAGTAAGTTTCTGACAAGCCAGAACCTCTAAGAAGGCAGAGAAAAATGGTGAATGTACCGTTACATCCATAACAAGGCTATGACTTCATTGCACAGTCATGTGGGAAGAAAGAGAGACTATCAGATAACTGGTAAAGGGGTAAATAAAATAAATAAAAACAAGGCATGTGAACTTTTGCACGTGCTGCTGTTGAAACACTCAGGAACAAACTCCAACCTTTCAGATGTTTCAGAAACATTATGTCAACATTTCCATCTCCCCCCACACAATGCCTCGCACTCTATGTGGTCTCTGTCTTCCTCCATAATGCATCAGAAATATCTAATCACCATTGCTATCATCTTTTGTCAACTATGATATTAGATCAGTTCAATCAGATGCAGACAGTGAGGTCAGCGTAAAGCATTCAAATGATGACAGAAGCAGTTTGCTATGCACAGAGGAGTTGGTTATTATATCACATGTTTAAATTTATAGGTTCGGTTCATCTTTAGCTAAATATCTAGTTATTTAACAGCTGTTATGAGTCAGCCAGAGAGTGGATTAGTCAAAAAAATGCGGTGGTAAGAAATGCTTTAATCTTGAGCTACAATAGAAGAGCAAGTCTGGTCAGGCCATGTCTAATAAAGGCGGTTCTCCAGTAGTGCTTAGGAGTTTATCACCGTTCATACAAAACAGGAGATGGCTTGATATAGTTAATCCTGCTATCTTCATATTAACCCTAGCAATTTCAGAGATAGTTGTGAGAGATTTTTTTTCAGGGCATGGTACCATGCTTAAACATTTTCAGATAAGATAATTTTGCAAATCGGTACTAAAGTAGTTTGTCTTATGCAGAGCATTGTATACTCATCATTCTGTCATGACTCAAGGTTCTTGGGATTTTCCAAGATGGGGAATGGGATGGCAATATCTTAATGACTTCTCGCTAGTTTATCTTCACATCACCTCTCTTGTAAAGGTAATGGAGACATTGAGACATGAAGTCAGTGTTCCGGTTTTTGCCCATGTCCTTTACCTCTAGCTAAGAAGAATAAAGAGAATGCAAAGCTGTAAAGCTGTCAGAATGGCTATTGGAAGATATCCCAGTTCTATGGGTTTCCAGTCTAATGTCTCCACACAGTGCTTAATTCAGCTTGACAACCACAGGTTTAGACTGCCATGAGAACAGGCATGGAGGAGAGGCATATCCAGGCACTGCTAAGCCGTTACTCCTGAGCTTTACGTGGTCACCAATGCCACCAAGACATGTTAGAGCAGCCAGATAAGAGCAGCCCCAATACAGCACAGAAACACGGGTATGAAAATGCTGACTTTAACTTCTCTCCAGACTAGAGAAATAGGGTTAATAACCCTGGCCTAACATAGTTGTGATGGGTAGGTGCTAAATGTCTCTGAGTTGTGGGGCAGGGTGTGAAAATCAACACAGCACCCAAACAGCTGCAAGGCTGAGGATCTGTCAGCCTTGAACCCCTGCAGCCCATACCAGTATTGCCTCTGAAAATCTTTTCTAAAAACTGGAAAATCTGCAGAAACCCCCTCACACAGAATTGAAATCCCACTGCTAGGACTTACTGAAGTCCCCATGGAAAAGGTAGGCTCTTAAGCATTTCAAGCACTTACTCTAGACCCTGTTTTTTTTTGTTTTTAAATTCAGATTATGTAATACCCCATAAAAAAGAAGCCAATGTTTCTTCACAAGTATTTACAAAAATAAAGACTGCTTAGCCAATGTTCAGGGACTCATCGAGGAACATGCTACCAACTGGAAGCTAAATAAGTACAACTGAATTGCTAGTCACATTTCTAAGGATGTGTTAAACTCAAACTGTGGCTACCTAGGCAATTTCTGAAAACCCAGAGTGTACAAGGAGTAAATCACAAATCAAACGAAGGAACTATGACGACAAAGCACTAAAGCAAAGAGAAAGTTTCTGGGAAAGTACAGAAACTGTATATTCTCTGTGACACTTGTTCTTAGCTTTTCCATTTGCTAACTGGGAAACAGGGTGGTAGGAACCAGCAGACAGCATACTGATTTGCATTTGGATATGGAATTTCTGTAGTAAAAATTCAACTTTAGTTCAAATGTGAGCCCCACTGATTTTTTTTTTTTCCTCTTCTCATTAATACCCCAGTGGTGTCATAAAAGATATGTCACAAAATATCTATCAGAATTATTTTTTTCTGTAATGATAATAATTCTAGAAACCTGCAAAAAATTGCAACAGTCAAACAGAAAAACAGTGAATTAAACCAAGGAAACTTATACTTTTTAAGCAAGAAATCCAGCTCTGTTCTTAAGTAAACTAGAAAGTCTGAGGGAAACTCCTTAAAAACTGTTCTAAAAATAGGATTATGGTTTTTTTACAAGAATGTATATTTCCAGTTTATATTTTTTCTTATTATTAGGAATTATGTGCTGCACTCAGTCTGATTTGCAGCCTTGAATACTTTAGAAAGGAGTTTTGGTATTGGTTCTTATCATGTGGTTATCCCCCACATGGAAATCAGTGTACTACCTGGAAATTCAGGACAGCAAGCTGATTTAAAATCTAGCATTTTCCAAAGGCAAATTCTGTATATGTAACGGAAAAGATGTTTAATATATTCAGCATTTTTTAACCTACCAAGTTATCATCTAACCTTTTGATGATGGAGCTTCTCATGGAGATAGACAGTAGCCATTCACACCTGCACCCGATATGAAATCATATTTCATTCTTGACATTGCAGAAATTATCTACATCAGGAAGGAACAAGAAAAAAGTCTACACTGAGTTTTTGCTAATTTTTAAGGCATTAATTTTGCACCTAGAAACAAGGAGGGAAGGAGAGGAAAACAAACAAAAAATTAGTTGTGCAAAATTACAGAAATACATCCTTCAAGTAGAATATGTGCTTCTGTCCTTTGATGAACACAGACAAAAATAAGGGTGTGCTTAAGTACTTTGCCATACTTTACCTAAAGACCAGCTTGCTCCTGAGAAAAGCTCGCAATACAGAACTTCAAGCACACCCAATTTCAATATATTCCAAATTCCAAGTCTTTCCTGGTTTTAGTCCATTTCTTTTCAAGACTGTAAAGAAAAAGATGTTATCAACATCTTAACTGAAACTATAGTTTAAAAAAGTAATAAAAAGAAGGTACATCATAAATTCTCATGGAAATTTCCATGATTTCTTAGAGAAGAGCACAACACTGAGCAATTAAGTGCCTGAAACATTGATTCGGATCTCATGATTTAATTAGCAAATTACACCTTTGTAGAACTTTTCACAGAATGATAGAGGAAAAGAAAGTAGGTCTTTAATTAGTCATTCTAAATTATCTCTGTATTGGAATTGTTATTTAATGAACACCTCTGATTAAGTTTGTTTCATTAAATTATGAGATCTGAATCACACTATGAGACCTGTATAGACTTATGAATTTTAAGGGGGAAGGAAGTTAGTCAAATATGTGTCAACTTGGCATCTAAATTATTCTTTTTGCTAATGTGCTTATGAGTTGTTGACTTTTTATTTTAATAATAAACATACCATTGTATGGCTGCACTCCTGTTGTCTTCATGTTAAGCCTGGCTTTATGAAATAACAGTTAATACATAGGACCCTAATTTTTAATCCCTTAGATGTACTAACAACCCTTAAGACTGAGTGATTTTCACAAAAAAGGGTTTGAAATATTTACTTTGTTTTGGTCCACGTGGTGTTTTTTTTCTTATTGTATCTGTTTTGATTAAAGCTGCAAGTTATAGAAAAACAGAAAAATAAATTAAAACAGTTACATGGTAAGAACCTTTACCGTGGTTTTGCCTTTCATTAGCAGAGTAGCTGTGGCAATCTAAGCACCTTTATCTCAGTGGAATTCTGATCACAGTCATATTGTTTTATCTTTTCCATTAAGTGTTTAGACACCTTAAAAGTTTTTTAAATATCAACATTAGGCAATTTATGTCCAAGGAATTAAATAAGAAATGTTGCCTCACAGAAAATTTGGGATCTATTGCATAGCACTGTAAGGCTAAAGATTAGAGTCCTAAAGCTGAAGCATTCATAATAAATATGGGTCTTGAAAAGCAATAAAAAAAGGCCCTTGATTCATTGTCAACCTGATTGGTTTTCCTTTGTTCATGCTGAGTAATAGTTTATCAAACTGCTTTCAATTCAGGTACTGCCATAGCAATGCAATGTACAAAATAAGTAAGGGTAAAGGAAGGAATTCTTACTAATGAAGTTATTTAGAGAAATAAATAGGTTTAATAAATCATTCTCTTACAGCGATAAACTTTTCTTAGAATTACTAGAATTTACACCATTACGTCATTAGAGTTACTAGAATAACCAGGATTTACTAGAATTCCTAGAATTTACAGCATTATCACCAGAATATGCTCCAATGAGAGGACAAGGAACCTCTTCCTTTACAAAATAAAATCCCTACAGTATTCTGAATTTATTTCAAGAAGTGCAAACTTGGAAAAATCTATGAACATTAGAAAAAACTTCCTGAATATCACTTCTTCAATTTAAAAATAATTTTCCTACCCAAAAGAAAATATATCCCTAAACACAAGCAAATCAGATGATTTTCCATTCATAACAATACACTGAATGGGTTTGTTCATAAGGTGAGTTTATTGTCAGTGTCGTCACTGTCAGCTACTGCCAGAACAATATCCCAAATTTTCTGTCAAGTTTGGTCCTGTATGGGTAATTAGAGTTGTGTTTTTCTAAATGCCTTTGAGTCACTCTCATGCAACATTTAATAGGGCCAGCTTTAAGGGTAGACAAAGAAGTTACAGTGACAAAGAATTTCTTAAACACAAGTTAGCAGACAAAACTGCTTCCTGTTGAAATGATTAGCTTAATTCATCTAGAATTTTACAGAGATATTTTAACGGGTGGAAAGGTGAAATGTCTCCTATCCCCCTTGAAAATAGGCTGGTTCTGGTCTAAATTGTATTCACAAAGGTTTCCTGACATATTGTGTATTATATAAGCCATTTGAATTTGCTATTCACCATTCACAGCAGTTGCGTGTTTTTGCCTCTTCCTGAATATTTTGGTTTAAAAGAAAAAAAAGGAGTTTATGTCTAGTTTGAGACAGAATTAATAATAAAGTAAATAGGAAATTATTCAAGTTTAATATCTATTCTATTAAACATTAATCCACAAGAAGATTACAATTTTGTAACAGAAAAACTGAAACTAAAAATTTCTTCAGCATTATATTGTCCCATGCAAATGGTTTACTAGAGTTCACTGTATCCCCCGATACACAAACTCCACAGTTTGCAGCAGCAACCTGCTACACCAAATGCTCAGCACTGGTTTTATCCCTCAATTAAGCAGCAGTGTAAGAGGAATTAGGTGCAGTGCTGCAGCACCTCAACACCTCAGTAGTAATCAAACTCCCCACTTCCAGGCACAGTCCTGGTACGCTGGAGAGGGCACCACGCCAGCCTCTGCAGGTCAGGCTCACACAACCCACTGCAAGCTGGAGCGGCAAAAAAGCAGTTTCGTTATCCTGGTTTACATATAAGAAACCAAAGATCCAGGAAAATAAGGAAAATTATATGAAAGGTCTTCGGCAGAGAGAGGATCTGAACCGGGATCACCCAAATTTGGTTAGCATTGGGATACAACTGTCCACACCTCCCTTTTATTACTGAACAAAAGCAGCTACCTTTTTATGACAGTGAACAACTGTCGTCTGTACTGGACTGTAGGGCAGCCCCAGGTCCAAACACGAGCTGTCACAATCCAACGTGCAGTCAAAGTTTTCCTTCCGCTAATCGGAAATTTAAAACTTCTGGGTAATGCCTCCCAAACTACTCAGCACAGGGTTATAATGGAAATTTCCCCCACTTTTCACTATGGAGTTATTATTGTAGCTCCACAATGTGGAGCTAAATGACCCAAAAGCATGTTAATGCTGCCGTAGGACACATTAAAGTCATACAACAGCATTTTCCCTGAGTGGGTGTATTCAGCTCATTTAATAAAGATTGTGAGTGACTGCACCCTTTTTTTGGCTATGACACAACTCAAGGATAGAGAAGTTTAATAGCTTATTAGTCATCTGCCCAGAGGTGAAGGATTTCATAATGAACTGAAAAGCCAGAGAATTGTGTATATGTGTGTGTTTTAATACTACTCTGTTCCTACTAATGAAATTTATGCAAAACACCACAAAAACTGATGAGTATATATCCATAATGTGACTGAAAGACATCGCAGGTTGCGTTAGGGTGAGGTGTTAAATTATTTATTACATGTCAAGTTTATTTTTTTTTCTTTTAATTGCTTTCCTGGTATTTTGAAATTATTCCTGCCGGTTAGTATGAAGCTATTAGCATAAAGGTCAAGAAAAACGTCACACATTTTTGTTTCTGCTGTACCATGTGCCTTGCCCAATGAAGTAGGCAAAGGCAGGGTTATGCAAGAAATATCCCAAAACATCTGTAAGCAGCAAACTATGATTTTTTTTCATCTTTTAAAAAACATCATGAAAGCTAGGTGTGCATACAAGTGAGGGGGAAGCAGGGAAGGACATGGTGATTCAGAGGACTGGCAGTGGAATAAAGAATACATGGAAAATGAGTTTTGCTTGCAGGCGTTAAGGATGAGTGATGGCATGGCTGAACTGCCTGCTCACCTTTTGAGCCCTGCCTGATGCACCCGCGGCCCTGTGGTTTGCGCCACGTACCTCTCCGGTCTTGGGCTTGGCTGCGGGTGATGCGGGGGCACCATGACCGCTGCCGACCCTGCCCTTGGCTGTCCACCTTGCCCATGGACTGCCAAGGTGACATTGCTGGCGAGCACCAGAAAGCTGGTTTTCCCACTGTCTTGGACTTAGCATAGCTGTCTACACGTCAGTGCTGTCGACCTGGTGCCGAGGAGA
This sequence comes from Fulmarus glacialis, assembly GCF_000690835.1. NCBI lineage: Eukaryota > Metazoa > Chordata > Aves > Procellariiformes > Procellariidae > Fulmarus > Fulmarus glacialis. The sequence goes on from NW_009186673.1 coordinate 12,061, forward strand.
AAGGGGAACATGCCTTTTACACCCACCTGGGACTTGACATCAGCTCAGGGTCCAGCAAGCCAAGAGGGGCTAGCAGATCGGCAGCCCTGGTTCCTTCACCCAGGAGGAATTCCTCCCATACTACCTACACATGTGTGGTACCACTGCTCCTCAAAAACCTCCAGAAGAACCACTCTCAAGAGCTCCACATACCTGGTGAGCCCTAATTCTTCCTGTGGAGACAGTTGCTCATTTTGGGTGTTGCTCGGGGCCCAAGGGACGACAGACGGCTCCCTCCATCTGGAATGCGTCCCTCACCAGAGGATTACTCACAGTGCCCGCTGCCAGCCAGGAGCCGGATGGCAGGGTGCTGCCTCGCAGGTCTAGCGCTCCTCCTGCAAGTACGGATCTGCGAAAGCTGGCATGTTCCCTGCTGCTACGAACAGCAATCCCCAAGTTGGGTTGCCAAGCATGCTGGAGACCAAAAACATCCACCGCTTCACCTGGCCTTCAGCTGAAGGCATCAGATACATGGTCAGGGACAGGCTCACAAGATGTCTTTTGTGGCTGTCAGTTCCCTGTGACCAGTGAGAGAGAAAAAGGGGGAAAAAAACCCCAGAGCCTTCCATTTTTGGCTAAAAGTTTTTTAAAACTCATTATTAGCACCTTGGGCACTAGAAACTAAGTTGACGTCTTTAGATTTCATTTGTCTGGATTTCTATTGAATAGTTTTTAATAGGATTTTTACCAGTAGGTGTATTGCTGCCTGAAAACCTAGTGACTATTGAGCAGTTTAAAACCTATGATGTTTATCAAGTTTTCCTCCAACCATCTTCATGGCAAACTTTGTTCTTGTTGGCAGCGTGCAAATAAGAAGAGGGTAAGACAGCCTGGAATAGCCTCTTGTCCATATTGGCGCACAATGCTTTGTGATGAGCAGCTGCAAATCGTTTTAAGGAAAGAACATTAAAAGCTACATATCCAAACGAATGTGCAAGTATGTACTGCATGCAGGTCTGCACATGCTAAGAGCAGGGATGTGCTTAGATGCATTACTGGACTGAGATATGATGGTACAAATTATCTCCCTACTACCAAATTTGAGATTCTTAAATCAGCTCAAGTCATATGTCTTAAGCACAATATTATCGTAATTTATTAAAATGGGTCATATGCAAACAAAAAACACCCTTGCTCTCAATCACCTCCAGAGTATACCTACCTATTTTTCAGTTGTCCAGGATGCACATTTTGGCAGAACCAGGCTTGGTAAGCCCATAAAAATTCTTTTAGTTGATTCTGAAATTTTTCAAAACCAGCTCTCCCTGTCTTTGTATGCTTTTGAGTCATGCTTAACACTAATGATCTTGTAAGGTTGAATGCAAACTTTTTGCTTTTTTCAGGTTTTGAGGTTTACATAAAACCTCTTTGCAAAGGTGATAGTCTTGGTCCTGGAAATGTCTCACGCATGAAATTTCAGAGTACTTGAAGTTTTGCTGTCCCTGGTGAGTGCAAAGCAAATTCACTCATGAAGGAGAAAAGACAATTCTTTGGCTTGTTGAAAATCACCTTTCCGAATGCATGCCTGGGCAGAGGTATGCTATAAATTGCTCTTTCCAGAAACCAGTGAAAAAATCTGAAACAGTGTAAGAAGAAATTATTTCCTCTTCACGTTAGCACGATACTTATGGAATTCTAACCCACCTGTTGCTGTTTTAGAACAGGTATATACAGTACATTTTCCTAACTGCAGGGAAGTTTGCTGTTCTGATTTTTAATTATTGTTATGTAGAAACAGTCTCAAAGACAAATCTGTGCAGCATCAAAGCACCATGCTATAAAGGGCCTGATCCTGTTATGTATTGACTAACATCAGAGATAAACCTTACTAACTTCAAGCAGGCTTGATATTAGCCAGTGCTTCTCTAACTACTGCTTACTAATAAAGTATTGTTTATAAATTATGCACTCTTACTTACATAAACCACTTTCTCTTCATGTTATTGATTCTTTCACAAATCTCTCAGTTGAAGCCAACAGGGAAGTTGACTGGCAAGATACTAGTAGGAAGCTCAGCGATAAAGTACAAGCCTCTAAATGTTTTTCTTCAGGAATTAAAGAGTTATTTTCCTTACATTCCCTAAAACAAAAGTCTGCTTCCTGGGGCTTACACTTTGCATGTCAAAACTCAGCTTTCTGTAATATTCCTCCTGATTTATGGTTTTAGGACTGATTCAAATAAACCCTTTTTTTTTTCCTATATAAGTATGTGGTTCACAATTTTGTCAATCTCGTATTTTTTAATTGATATCGTGTTGTTTTTGTTCTGTCCCAAAATAGGTCATAATCTCAAGGCAGTCAAAATACCCTCTCCTTCAAAAAATTATTTCAATGCCTAAGAAAAAATGTAGTCATTGAGAAAGAAGAAATAATACATTGGCATAGAGGTCTTCAAAAGCCACACAAGATAACAACCATACATGATAAAAATAATTTATTAAAGAAAGCATATTTCAATTTCAAGATTCCATAGAATTTCACTGAAAAATGAAATAAGATGGTGATGTCACAGTGGGCTATGTAAACACTGTTATGTGCATAGGTCACGTTATATTCACGCACACAGAGTAATGAGAAAGTGTGAACAAGCTCCCCAAGAAAGGCCAAAGATTTTGCAGGAACTTTTGCATCTTAGCCCATTAGCAATTTGTAAACAGGAGGGAAGAAAAAGACCTAAGCAAGTTGTGTAACCCAGATCTAAGGCAGTCCCAGACATTACATACCATGACTTCTTTTATAAAGGATCCCATAGCAACTTAAGTTACTTCTGAAATTTCTGTTAATATTGCTTAAAATTTAGGTTAAATTTAATGTCCAGTTTTTTAAGCATTAGTAAGGTCTCATGTGTCAGCCTTTCTCATCCAAGCAACTGTTTTTAGTGTAAAGGGGTGGTAGACTCATGCACTGCAATTGTACCTCTTTTGATTTCTTTTTAAAATAAAATCATAGAATCATAGAATC
>NW_009186674.1:0-29463 GCF_000690835.1 Fulmarus glacialis
TAATATATATATAACAGTGACAGGAAATTTTTGCACTGTTTAACACTGATCTCAATCCACATTGCCTTCTTTAATTACTAATATACTAATTAATCAGGGATTAATTAACAATCATACCCTACTATAACACTAATTTTTTTTAAAAAAATTCTTTTTAATTAAAAGAAAACAACAAAACAAGGCAGTTTTTGTAGCAAGATTTCGAGGTATTTTACTCGGAGGAAAGAGGACTATCAGTCAATATGCAGCAGGGGTCACTTGCAGTCATTTCTATCCTAATCCTGATATCAATCAAGCAACTCTAGGTTCTGAGTGGTCTCTAAAGCTCAGACCTCCCAGGCATGGCCATCTGACATAGCATATTGCACCTGAAGAACTATCCCACTTTGTGAAGAGAGTTAGGGCCATCACGAGGTTAACCCCCGCCACGTCCCAATGATGTTTTTCCCCCTTTTGCACTCTATATGAATTACTGCTGCTTCCCATTCAAATCTGAATGAGGATACAAAGCAGTTATGAAAACTAAGTTTGGTTTTAAAGGGGAAATCTCCTTTCTGGAAGTAGATTTATTATAAAGCTATGAGAATATACAAATAAATAGTAAGAAATACAGTGTACACAAGGCTTAAAAGAGTCCACAAAGACCACCTCTTTCGAAGCGGTCAATTCACAAAAATCATAAGGCAACTGCAAATTCTACAAATCATTTAGCCCAAAACAGAAATGTGAAAACCTTTCATGACATGAAAGGCAACTAACATGAGCAGAAACACAAGAAGAGAAGTAACCCCAATAAACATCCACGGTTCCCTTGAAGGGTTTTCCCTATGGCTGGCTCACAAATCAACTGACCTCTAAAGACCAGAGGGACAAGCAAAGACATAACCTACATAAGCAATGCGGGCTGTAATTTGTTGGGCGGCTATTATTCTAGCCTGATCTGGTGGAACTCTTGAATTCCTCAATGAGAAGTAGTTTTGTGACCACTTTGTCACTTGTACTGCAAAGAAATGTAACAGCGCCTGGCAGTACTGTGGCAGCCCTTGTGCTCCACTAAAAGGCGCAGCCTCAAGATCAGAGCCATTACCTAAGCAAAGGTCAGCAGCCACAAACCCTCTGCTGCCAAAAAGATTGAGAATTAATAGAGACAGGATGCTGCAGTTTGCCAGGAAGAGCAGGGGTGCTGGAAGAACTTCCTGGGAATAGCACAGAGGGGGGATGCTCTTAAATGCACACATCTTTAAATCCTGTTGAAGCAAACTTTCTACCTGTAATTGTTAGCTGGGGCAAGAAAAAATTCATGTTGCTAAGTATATATTTATGACATACACACACACAATTTTTTAATTAAGCAATAATCTTAGGTGTCTGTCCTTGCACAAACTCTCAAAGAGCAACATGGCCCCTGGATACTGTGGATAAATACCCTGGGAAACAGAGAAGAGTGAATGGTTGAAACATGTTATACAAGGATTTTACCTCATTATTTCCCTGAAAGTATTTGCTTTCAATTTGCCAAAATATTTGAACTGCAATACTATTCAGGAACAAAACTTCCAAACCCATAGAGATTACTACAGTCACATTTTGACAGACAACATTGCTGTACTAGAGATTAGCTCAGCAGCCACTAGCAGAGATAAGAAAGTGATTTTATTCCACAGTGGAACAAGATTTTCTTTTTTTTTCTTTTAATGGATTGCACTGGGCGGGGGGCAGGGACAGGGGGGAGAATGAGGTGGTGCAAAATAGGTGGTTTGCTTGCTGATAAAGGAATTTCAGAAAAGAAGGGATACATATAGAAAAAAGGAAGGGGAAGATTACTCCTACTTCATTATTGAAAAACAGGAGAGAATAAAACTTATTCCTTTTATCCTTTCAAACACATATTTGAGATTACTGCTGTGGGATTGGCTTTTTTTTCCTGGACAGCATTAAGGAATAGTTGGAAAGAAAACCTATGCAGTAACAACCAAAAAGTGATAGTCAAGGACTTTTACACTTTTTCTTCTGATTGTTGGCACAATGACTATTGATAAAGCAACCATTTTTCTAGTCTAAGAAGAAGAAAAAACCAACAGAAAACAAGCATTTCTTTAAACATACACACATATACACACATATACCAAGAGCTATGCAATTCCTCTCCTACTTTGAATAATGTTTAATGCACATAAATGATTTTCTCTTTCCATATACTAATGGGGTGACATTACACCGGATGACAGAACATGGATCAAGGTTACATAGGCCCACTACACCTATGAACAATAAAATCCTGATTACCAACTGGGTCATTCCTCTTAGCAGACCAGCTGCTTAGGGGAAGCAGGCCAGTACAGAAAATGCTGACCAGTCAGTACAGAAAATTCTACTACTGGGAATCCCAGTCCCAGGGATTTTTCTTATGGAAACATGACCAAGTATTTAATGAAGGCTGCTCATAACACTGATCCTTGAGGAATGGAAGGTCGTCAGAGGAAAGCAATGCCATAGCAGAGCAGCAGCAGCCATATCATAATTGTAATTAAACATTTCTTTTGTTATATATTGCAGGGTTGTAGATCAATGTTTTTCCTCAAAAATCTTCAGATGAGCTAGTAAGTTCAGTTATAAAAAAGAACGATGTTCCTCCTGAAAAGGTCAGAAAATCCATATCAAAGCAAGGCATAAAGTACTATCATTTTACCCCCTCCTTATTTTCCCATTTTCAAATTAGTGCACTGAATGCCCAAAACTGAAAATGATACATTAAAAAGAGTTAAGTTACAGCAAAGGTTATCACATTTTCTTAATTTTTTCATGTCCAAAAGCAATTTGTTTTGCTACTTTTAAGGCCATTATACTCAAGATTAGACCAGGAAAGAGAATGTGATGCTAAGAGTTTCAAGCTGTCTGCTACGTTTTGGATTTTTCCTCCCTGCCAAATAGTATTCAAGTATGTTTTCTGATTTAACAGAATTTCTTTTCCAAACAGAACTTCCAGAGCATCTTTTTAACTAATGAGGTCACAAAATCTTAGGTATAGGACTGTTACAAGAATACATATAACACATAATCCTAATCCATCTTCACCAGCGTTATTAAAACTTGCAATTTTATTAAGTTTCAAAACATCTGGGTATATCCTGAATGTCCCAGCTTGTGAAAAATCTAGTATTTTAAAGCCTGACTCATGGAAGCCTGATACCTATTCATAAAAAGCATTTCAGTGAATCATGTCTTCAGAAGGTTGTATTGGTCTTGCATCGGACACTCTGCAGCATTTCCAGGATATATACCCAAATTCTTGGCCTGCATTATTTCTGATGAAGACAGAGTCAGTAATCTCTCCACTTACAATGTCTAAATTAGGTTACTATAAATCGCGGATTTATGACAAATGAGATAAACATTCCCAAAATACCTTTTGGCAAAATGCTTTTGGACTGCAATTTTGCCAGATTTTTATTTGTCTGCAAAATTGTCAGTCTATAGTGTACAGAGACATCATTTAGGTTCTGTCATACTACACAAAAATGCTTTGATGTGTAGCTCTTTCCATTTGTATAGGCTATGTATATCAGTTACTCTCCAACTTCTTTTTATTTGGGCTCATGAACTTCCATACAGGCAACTCTTAAAAATCTGTGGGTTTTGGTATAATATTTCTGGAGCTTTTCATTCTGTTACGTACAAGGTAGGCAACAAAATTCTGTAATCCCCTGCTTCAAACTACGTTTGCCCAATTTTAAAGACAGTATTAAAAGAATGGCTTTTTACAGGTTAAGATTACCGGCTTGGATTTATTTCTACACGAAGTATTTATCTGATTCCTCAAAACACGGTAAAATAAAATTTAAAAGCTTCGGTTAGTTTCTGAAGTTGGATTTAACATGTCCTATTGCTTTATTACAAGGAGACCACAACTCCCAGTGGTGCAATGCTACCGGTAAGAACTACCTAGTAAGGGTGACGCCCAAATTGGCTGGGATTGCATAAACCAATACTACAAAACTCTTCTCACTTCTACATGCTGAAGCTTGCACGATTATATAAACCAAATAAAAATTATTTGCAGACAAACAGAAAGCAAATGATTAACAGTGTACTTCATTTTTATTTTTATAATGCAGAGCAGAAAAGAGCAAGTGATGCTAATCTGAGGAAACGATTTCATAGTGTGTCAGAAGTATGATTTCTATTAGAAATGCACAAATTATGCCACGCAGCGCTTCCAAATTCACAGAAAAAGTATTATAAAAGTGAAGTCCTGCTGTGTGAAATATGCCACACAATTTTGTTTCTGATAACAGCTATTTAGGTTAGGGCGTGACTTTTCTCTGATATAGCTGTGCTAGTACAACCCCTAGTGTGGACAGAGTTTACTGCCATGAAGGCATTATACCCGTATAACTTATAAAGCTTGTTCCTAAGAAGGAAAAGTATTAAGCAAGGCACTGTTATTTCAGCACAGCTACATCCACAATGGGAGGGCTGAGAGAGAAAAAGAGAGGGCAGTAGGTTATGCTATTTTACAACATACTGGGCCAGATGAACAGATGCAGTTTTTGTGTAGAGAAACTGTGTGGTGTATGTCTTTGCCCCAGGTCCCTCCATAATCCTAAAGTTAATCAGGATCATGATGGATGATATTACATCAATTTAAATGGTAACATTGCTCATTGCTTCTTCATTTTTATTCTAAGAAATATTCATGTCAAATATTAATAACACGTAGTCATACCAAGGTGCCAATATTTGTTATTAGTCTTAACTGGGTAATAAAGATAGGAGAAGAGATATGAGAATAAAAGAGGGTAAGACCAAAGACCTTTAATTTTTCTAAATGATACAAATTCAGTTTGGAGGAACTTTATAAATATCAGTGCATGTTAAATACATATCTGTATTTACTGAGATATAAGTATACGTATCTGATGATCCTAAATTGTACATATGGGGATTTCTGCCTATTCTGACACACCTGAATAACTTTAATCCCTTTTTAAAAGTCACTACATATAAACGAAAATACATCTTCAAAACTAAAATTTATCCACAGCACAATTAAAAATACAATCATACTTCAAGAAACAGTAAACTCACTTTCAATATATCAAAAGACATTCTGAAAGACGATTCTTTGCTTTTAAAAGAGAAAAATGCAGCATTTCATATAGAATAGCACGAAAATATTCATACATCATTGTCTCTCTACTTTTAAAAAATAAATATGTATTTATTATGAACAGATGGTGGCCAAGGAAGGTATCAACTCTCTCTTAGCCAGAAGGTCAGGTCATGGCTGAGAGACCAAAGAACAATTACTGTTTGCTATTCAGTGCCATATAAGATGAAACATTTTAGGTTTTTCTTTAAATACAAAGATAGATGCGATTGAGCTGTTTTCATTTCATTTAAATGAAATAATTTGCAATGACTTATTAACAGTTGTTAAAATTTGATTTTAAAAAAACCCGCAAAAACCAAAACCCCAAAATGTACACACGCTCTTTTTGGTTGCCTTTTAACATATCAAATAATATTAGGACCTATACAGAACTTTCTTGGTGACTAGAGCCACAGCTATAAAACAGCTGCTAGATGCTGAGCCTGAGAATTTCAAAATAGTTTGTTTTCCTTTTTTTAAGAAACCAACAATCATATTTGAACAATACAATTACTTTACGTAATTACTGAATTACTCTAATAATCTTTGCTGACAGGAACTCCCCCTCCCACCACTTCACTTTAATTATATCAAATTATAAATCACCACATTTTGGTGTATTCATTCCCACACTGAATAAAATACCACTATGTCGATACATGAGGTTAAAATATTTTGTTAAATTTTGCAATTTGTTCAAAAGGCAATCCTGAAGCAAGTTGGAGAACAGGATTTAAAATCCAAGATACTTCTTCAAATATCTTATTAAACACATCCTGTTTTACTTGTATGCCAAGATTATGCCAACTCTCTTATCTGTGATATCTGTCAAGACACAGACGACAAGCCTGTTTTTTGTTTTTTAAAGTGTCCTTAGGCCTAAAGGATGCAGGAGTAGAAAAAAAAGAAAAAAAAAAGAAAAAAGCCAACCCTGAAAACAAAATGCTTTAAGGCCCCTGTTTTTCTGCGCTGTATGATTTTCTATACATATTGAAGAGTTATTTTACCTAATAAACTTCTCTTTTGGATTTTACGTATCTTTTGATTATAATTTGAATTAATAATTGCTTCCAGCCTAAGCTCGTACTATTAAGTTAATAAACTTACTGTCCTACATGAAGATTTTGGGGAACTGGTAAATAAAAATACAATTTTAGAAATACTGCATTTTAAAAAAATCTTACACAGGGACCGATTTGTTTACTTATTCACAAGAAAAAAATTATTTAAAACCTGTTGGATAGGCTGCTCTAATAACAAAATGCATATTAAAAAAATTATCCTCATGTGCATCTTATACATCTGTGTATTCAGAAGACATCCACTCTCATGTGCAAATCACAACTTATGAAGGAATAACTGGAAGTTTGAATACCTAGAGAAAACGGATAGAACCTCAACAAAAAGGGCACTTCACAAGATGCAGATTACACCTGTTCACGCTGTTTGCCAAGTATGTCGCAGGTTACTCTAATAATCTTTCTTACTGCATGGGATGTTTTCTCACAGACTACCTGTAAGGCGTATACTGGTTTTTGTATTATTAAAACCCACAGTTTTAGATAATCAGCAATTATTGCCTAGTGGAATTTTTATATAGTTATTTTTTCTAGAAGGTTATTTTTGTTTTGTTTTGGGGTTTTTTTTAACTTTTCGATGAATCCCAGCATTCATTAAGCTTGAATCTTTAAAGAAACTGGAAGATAAATGATTTTCATTTTTGGTATAGTTAGGTTATACTTAGAGTCTGTAATGTTTTGTCAGGCTGCATGTATACATAATTATTTGTGGATTTATTTGTGAGAAAAAGTGTATAAACATATGTATACAGTACATATAATTTAAGTACGCTGTATGAATACATATGATAGAGTAATTCTATATGAAAGCATGGGATGAGTATATGTAAAACTGAACATACTAGGGCTGAAAACAAGAATAAGATAACCAAGAGGTATTTATTTAACAGTAATAGCTGGCTTGTTGCCATTAATTTAGAAACCATTTAACAGTAATAAATGACCACTATTAGAAAAATGAATCATTCCAGCTTCCGAAATAACCCTACTTAGGCTTCTAATAACTGCAAAGTTATAGCAGTATTATCTCTTACCTGGTCCTTAATTTCAAGCTCCCTTATAGTTTTTGTTCTGTACTCTCTGAGCTCCTTTTCTGCCTCATCCTTCTTCATTTTGGTTTGATTCAACTGATAGCGCATTTCTCCACACACCTGTTAGATTATACAGACAACAGGATCTGTAGCTTGAAGAAGCCATAGCCCAGGGTTTGCAATTAGATCTTTTGGTGCCCTCTAGAGGTCATTTAAACGCAACATATTTTAATTTACAGATATTTTAAGACTACATATGGTAAATGTTTTTATATAAAAAGGTGGATCTGAATTCTCTATATAGTCATTAACGTTGAAATATGCAGTGCCTTCTAGATTCAATTATATTTGGATCAAAATTTTTCTAAGTATAAATATTTATGTTGTAAATATGTGTGCTACTAAATACAGTTAAACTACAGTTGCTGGTTTTATATTCTTCTCCCATTCTCTCTAAAATCCGAAGAAAGTCTACGTCAACACTTTCAAAACCTAGAAGTAAAGGATCTATCACACTCCTATATAAGGGCGTAGTTTCTTATCTTGCCAATTTTCCACTGTTAAGAAAGAAAATGTTTAGATGTTAATACGGTAATTTTCAAAGTTAGATCAGAGCATTATAGACTTACTACAAACTGAAGATAAATTCTGTAAAAACAATGCCTAATTCAAATATATGCATGGGCCAGAAGAAAGGGATCAAAGCAACATTTAAAGAAATCTAGTATCACTTCCACAAAGGCAACAATTATTCTCTGCTGTTGGGATGTTCATTATGTTACCTCCTCATTCCTTTCCACCTGAAGGCAGCTCAACTTCAGAGGGTCTCGAGAGGGATTAGGGGAAAGAAAGAGAAAGAAAAAAATCCCCACACCAATCCCTCCCACATAACTTTCACTACTGCTGTGCAGGGATGTTATTCTCCCATTTCCCAACCTAAGACTTTTAAAGGATTCTATTTGATCTTATCTGTTGGGAATGGAGAAGGATGGCGGACAAGCTGTCCCCTTTTTGTCCTTATCCTGTGCAATCACCTCCAATTTGTGCCTGTCCATTTCACCTTAATTAACCAAATATAAATATATGCACATTCCCTAATGAGAACGCAAATGTGTTTACTCGCAGCTACTCTTGGAGAACTTTCCTTCCAAGTCACTCTGCTTCCCTGCTCCACTTGCTTCCTAGATCTGCACACTTTTAATTTGCTGCTACAGCCCTCTGTGCTTCTCAACAATCTCCTCACACACATTCTACAACGCAAATTAATTTCTATTTTTCAGTCTTATACCTCTTCTCATTTTCACTACTTTTTTTTTTTTCCTTCTTCTTAAAAAAAAGGTAGGGTAAGAGTAAATATACATACTACATATGTTTAGGAAAAAATAAAAAAAAACTGTCATAACTTTAAGAAGCAGCATCACTTATAAATTCAAAGGACAGTTTGTGAATTTAGCCCTGTTGCAAGTAACACAAGGTAGCAAATGCTCTGAAGAATGGCAAAGTTCTAAAGCATTATCTTTCTTTAATACTGAAATATCATATGCAACTAAAAAATTCTGAGATGCAACTGCATGGATTGCCAACCCTGTCTTTCTACCTCCTCCTTGCTTTATATGAAGGATGTTACAAAGTGCAATATGTCACTTCCTCGAAGCAAAATAAAAAAAATACAGCCATCCTCGCCTTCAGCTCCCCCATACATTGTACAAAGTGAATAACACAGAAGAATCAGCAGATGGTGCTGTCCTAATAATGGATTTTTCAGTCTCCTTGAAGTTCAGAATGAAGGAAGACGACTCTCACTCCAAACTTTTGTCCCTGACTTCTGGTGCATGCAGAAAACAATGTTTCAGATAAAACTCAAAAAGCAAAATGTTGCTATTTGCTGTTTTTAATAATGGCAAACGGAGTTTGGAAACAAGGAGTCAGATTCACAAGCAGACATAGATGTCACTTACATAGTCAATGAAAAAGGTCAGGGTGATGCACATAGTCCCGACAGCTCAATGGTCAGGACCTTCCTCCAGGATGTTTGAGACTTCTCAATTCAGAACAGGGACACAAATGCAGTTTTCCAATCTCTCAGGACAGTGCAATAAAAACACAGCATAGACTACTGCAAGGTGGCCACCTATTCAACTTTGTATTGATTAACATCAACTGAAGCAGGGACTGGAACCACAGTGTCACCTCTCCTGGGAGATTGCTTCAAATTGGTAGGCTATAAAATTCTTTCCAGACCAATAGATATTTATACCTACTACCTTTTTTCCTCTACCCCCCCATAAGTGGTGCTAGTCACCTGTGAACCCAGTCTGAAAAACCAAAAGTGTGCTTCAGAAATGGTAAATCAAACCATTTTGACATTCTTAAAATGCTCCCTCATTTGTCTTTCAGCTGAAATGGAATTAAATTTTCTAATAAGTTTGGACGACTTTTTGCTGTAAATTTTCTGCAATACTTTCACCTGCTTCTACCAGCAGGGGCAGCAGAGGAAGACAGGGACTGATGAAAACCTTTCCAGAAGTCTCTAGAGGCCTAAAGAATGAATGGCTTGCCAAAACCTTGCAGTCAACAACTGGGGAGGTAGGATTGGCCCTAGGATTATTGGTAAGGTATATAGACATTTCAAGAGGCTGTAACAAATTTGAGTTGCAGATGGCAATTGTTTTTTCTTTCTTATGTTATGACCCATTAAGGCTTTAATAGGTTGAGAAACGTGCAAAATAAAGCATCCAGAAATGATACACATAAATAGACAGATGTTAAGCTATAATTCTTAACTGGAAGAAAGATCTCTTTGTAAAAGGCATACCATCAATATTAATAAATAAAGCAGTACACTGCATACCAATTCTACAAGAAAGCACTTGAAAAACAGTGATTTGATACAGGTCCCTTTATTTTAGCACTGCATATCCCAGACGTAGCAATTACAGGACAGGGTTGAATACTATGGTGTCTCATTCACACCAAATGCAACTTTAAATGAAACACTGGATTGCAGTTTTCAATAGTGATTTGCATAGTGAAATAGAAAGCTTAGCTTTTGCATCTCAAGGTGACTTGGCAGACTGAAAAAGTTATGTTTTTACTCGTAAAACTGTGTCTCTGGGATTTTCAGATGAAGTTTACATTTATCACACATTCTTTATCAATAGACAGGAAAATGCAGAAATAAAAAATTTCTCATCTTTCAAGTCACAATGATAAGGAAAATCAAGCTCAATACTCATTTATAAATGTGCCTACCTTATTCATCTCCATTTCATGAGATGCAAGCTGATGTTGTGATTCTTCTAACTGGTTAACTAGAGAGTTCTTTTCCCTTGTAATTCTCTCTACCTGAGCCTCCAACATGGCCACATTCTCAGACATGGCCGTCACCTGCAAAAAGCCCAAGAACACTGTAATGACACAATTTGACCAACCACAGACCTAAATCTTGTGGGACTTTCTCCTTGAAAGCAACTGTAGTTATGTAGCCAAAATACATAGCATTAAGAATACAATAAAAAATTAAATATATACAATAAAAATATATAATAAAAATATAGCAGAATACGGCTAAATTATTTTAACAATAGGTTCACTATTTTGAATTAATTTATCATACAGCAGTTTATTTGAAACTTTTCATTAACTGGACTAGTCTCCAGGACTTGGTAGTATGGACAAAGTGTCAGAACTAGCTGGTTGCATTAGTCTTGCAGCTGTAAGAATACTATTTAACACCTTGTTATCTATCCTTATGTAGATTAATTTAAACCAAATCATGTTCCCCCAGGTAAAGAAAACTGTCATTGCAACAACAGATCTTAAACTAATTTTCAAGTTCAGAAAACATTTCAGCACTATAGATCAAAGCATGATGTCGCACAAAAACCATATTGGAATAGTATGTTAAAAATTCTAATGTAATTCATATCAAATTTTGCTGAATGGTAAAAAAATGTAACAATAAAGAAGAGACAGTGACCCTTCAGCTATTTAGCCCTGAAGCTTACTAATATAAGTGGAAATAATGGTGTCTGACAGTTCTAGGTTAACTTACAGGAATTCAAAGCCAAACCTAGAGGATTATATATTCATAACTATTTTTCATTCATTATACATCCACCTGATTTATGTATCATGCCAATTCTCCCCTTCAAACAAATCACTTCATAAAGTAAGCGATAAAATATTCATATGGAGGTTGACTTGATGCACAGTATACCATTTCTACCATTTCATTTTCCTGAAACATAAAAGTAGCTAATCATATGTAGAAGTAAATCATGCATATAGATCATAGTTTTCTACAAAGTCATCCCATATCTTTAATTACCAAGCATGACATCATCATATTGTCACTATATGTTGTTTAATGTGTATGTAGGATTTAAAAAAAGGACTACAACTACTCAAAGTGGGAATCAGTTCCAGTAAAATGCATCTCAGTGGGTGATGAAATAATAAGTGATGTGGTGACACTAAGGAGTGAATTATTCTACTAACAAAAGGTATGAAACACTTGTCTAATAGGCTGTACTTTGGAGTGCATACCCTGCTCTAAAGCAAATCTGTAACTAAACAACTAAATGCATAACAAGGACAACTTCCAATAGATAGCAAAGACTCAAACTAGGAGTTGCTTAATAATGTTTCATTGTCTCTGGTGTAAGGTTATTTTTTTTATTTCAGTTTACCCTGGCAACAGATTTCTGATAATGACTTACAACAGTTCACTTTCTTAAATACCACTTAATCCCTATCATTGTACTTAATTCCTGTTTTAATATCTCGACCTGGAGTCAAAGGCTTTGACTTCCTGTAGCAGCTTCAGAACATTATTCTACCATCTCATAATACTAGAAATACAACCATATCACCATGGTTCCCTGTCTACGCTAGTAGGTTTCCAGCCATTTCACAAGCAACCACACTACTAAAGAACCTCCTCTTTTTTAAACACTTAAATAGTTTATCCTGTGCTCTCTCTATCCAGTCTGTGCTCTCCAGATTTTATAAACTGTGTGGCTTATTTCTAAAAGAAGCCCAAAAATATGGAAAAAGCTTACAATCAGAAGAGAAATTCACTATATTGTTTCCAAACCTCCTCCAGAAAATGGTTGAAGAGGTTGCAAATCAAACAAGCATGAAAATCACTAATTCATCGTGCATTTCTCTCTCTCCTCTTCTTCCCATTTCTTTCTCCAATCTTAGAAGTGCCTCCTCTGTCACGTCTCGCAGGTTTACTGCTGTTAGCGTGAGATTTCCTCTGTAGATTCCATTGGGCAGAAAACCCTTATGTTTTACACTCAAATTACACTAGCATCTAGCAGTGTAAAACAAGGTTATCAGGGCTCTGTTACAATGGTCACAGCATAAATGATGAGACAGATTCTGTCTCAAAGAGTTTATAAACATCAGCGAAAGTGGGAAAAGAGATTCCAACACATTTCTGCAGGTGGGCAAATTAAGCATATGATAAGATCACTTTGAAAAATACCATATTAGTATGCAATTACGATACTGTAACATTAATATATATCTGTATATGTAAGCTCAAAGTAGCAAAGAATCCTGATTTTGACATCTGCCAACTTCTGAATGCTTGACTTGGCAACCTAAATAATAATCTTTGAAGAAGCTAGGTACAAACCTTGCATCACATATTGCTTAACCCTTTCCTACTTTGACAAAGTGCACTAGAAAATATTATGCAAACTAAAATAAAGTGCATAACATCAACAACTTAGTATGTATTTAGACATAGCATAAAACCCAGTTATTCAGACTCAAAGGATCACTGTAAGTTACCTACCACTGCTTTAAAGCAATGGTGGAAGTGATTTACTGAGCTCTCAAATCCAAAACTGAAACGAAACGAAAGACAAGCAAACAGCAAGTTTAAAGAGGACTATATGCTCATTGTAATACACAAATAGAAAAAACCCAACTCATACCATTGCTGCCAAGTCCTCCCTTTCCTTCTTCATTTCTTCCCGCAGTGCTTCTTTTTCATCAGTCCTTTTATTTAGCTGAGCCGCTAACTCCCTTTCAAGACGATTCTTCTGCCGTTCCATTTCACTTTTCAGCTGCTCACACTGGACTAGAGCCTAGAAAAAACTAATTTTTTAAGTGGAAGAAATCTAAAATTTTAAACAGACATGGTATTTATCTAATGCCTTCAGAGAAACCAATTTGCTATCAGAAGGGACATCTTTTATTTTTTTACATAGTTATTATGATGTTTATACATACTCTACCGTGTTAACATCTAGAATAGGACTAACAAATTGAAAACAGATGTACATGTTTCTATGTATTCACATGCCCTACTGTCATTTATAAATCTATAAGATTTTAAAAGTCATGGCAAAGATGGAAGCATTTTTCAGAGTATATTTTCCAAATAGGTAGCTGTTCTAAAACGAAGATGATTATTTGCCTTGCATTTAAAATTCATGAATGTACATCACTAGAACCAGCCTCCAATATCTGACTCCTTGCAGTAACTGTAGTTACTGCCTAGCTGCATAGCTGAAGGAAAAATAAATAAACAAATAACGTATGTACTTCTACATCTTTTCCCCCTGAAGTGAATTCCTGAGTGCAGAAGACTAAGAAGAAACCCGGAAGACATAAGTAAAGATACAAAGAAATAATTTTTTTTTTTATTTATTTTTTTTTAGTTTCAGGTTTGTCAAATAAAGAAGATTAATTCTACCACAAACTCGTAAGTGTCCTGCTTAATTTGAAGTGCTAAAACACAGGTTATAGATGTGTTTTCTATCAAAATAGAAGAAACCCTAAGTTCATATGCAAGAAGCACAGTAGACACTATCTTCTAAAAAAGCTGGGGGGGGTGGTAAAAATCTATCAATTTATGCTGATGTATCCCTGCCAAAGGGAGAGGAGGTGAGTGTTATGTCAGTTTAAATCAGAAATACACTACTCCATTAAGTAAATCAAAGTATTCAAAGCACCTAAAGGCAGCTTGCTAGCCCATGAGTAAACTAGATTTCATTTCATCATTTCACTGATATTCAGCATACCTTATGTCAAGGAAGCTGAAGTAACCTCCTTTTAGCATTCCTACCTTATTACCTTTTATTTTCAAATTGGTTTTTTTAAAGTGCTTATTCTTTTTTCACTCAAAGCCAATCCCCTATATGCAATTTCCTTGGTGTTGGGCTCTTCATAAGGGAAGAAAATTAAACCATAATTTTTAGAGAATGCTTTAACAGTCTCCATAAGTTCATGTCAATTCTGCAGGACCCTCCTCAGGGTTTCCTTCCTATCACAAGTCTACCTGGGTGAGGGAATCCCTCTGTTGATGCCTTGAATCCTTTTCTGTAGGAATTTATCATCAGCATCAGCAAACAATTGTCTGCATAGGACTGGTGTATTTTGGTAGACATGTAAAACAATGCAACTCTAGAAGAAATAAGTTGTAAGAAGAAATGTGTATTTTCTTAGCTCCACTGTTTTGACTACATAACAAGCAGTTCAACCATTTATACATTCTTGGATTTGCTTCCACTATGGAAGTTTAACCTTACCAGATCTCCTCCTTGCTCAATGTAATAGGCAAGAGGTCACAAACTACAGAGACAACGGAAAGACAAGAAAAAATGGCGGTTTTAAATAATAAACACCTGAGGTTAGACTTTCTGTAAACAGGGTGATGAAATTGCAATTATAACACATTGGGGTTCCAAATGCTAACTCCTCACTTTTCCTGTCTGGACTGTTCTTTTGGATTCCATGATAATCACGAAAGAAAACAGCACTTCACCTTAAGAGTAGAATAGGACTGGGAAAATAAAGGATGGTTTGTACTTACCAAGAGAAATACCAGTACATGTAAATATGCTAAGTTAATGCAGCATAAGTAAAGGATTTCTGCCTGTTCCTTCATATGACTACAGTTTTTGAGCATGGGAAAAACTTGTATACAAACAGATAGCACTTCACATTTCCTTGCTGCAGTAAAGAGCGTGGCCAGTAGAGACCCTACAGAGCTGCTTTCTTTATGTGGCAGAAATAGTATAGGTATGAAGACCCTTTTTATTAAGGATTCTACTAATTCGTCTTACTAAGTTTTATGCTTAGTCCACATTTCTAACACGAGCTACACTGAATAAGAATTTATAGGGATTTTCTTTTTAAATATTAAAATAAAGATTTCCAACACCAAATGAAAAAGAAGAAGATCAGATAACTTCACTTCATTGCATAGAGGAGGAAAAGTATTTTGTGCAGTTTTACATAGCAGTAAGTGAGTAACATTTCTATCAGACAACTGTGGAACCCACTCCAAAAAAAGTAAACAAGTAAGCAATTGAAAAATTTAGCTCCTCGGGGACAGGATGTGACAGGTGAACAGTGGGCTCAGAAGGATTCTTTCTCTCTTTGTTCAGCAAAAAACAAGATGCTGTAATACTCTGAAATTAAATTCAACAAGTACACAGGATTTCCAACTCTCATTATTTTTTTCCCCACTTTTATAGTTAAAGACCCTACACAAACACACTCTCTCTCTTACAGCATTAGATGAATAATACCAATTTGATCAATAGAACAATTATATCAATCTTGTCCATTATTAAAAACACCAGCATTTCATTTAAAACAAAACAAAACAAAACCCTCTCTTAATCCCGTAGTAATTCACTAATAATACAGTAGATGTCACTAAATATCAAGGAAATAATTTAGGTCAGTATCAGTGGATTGTATATAGTAACTAGGGCTAACACAAGCATTAGATCAAAATCTAATCTGGTTTTATTATTATTTACATAGGACCAAAAGCTTCCTGTAGGTAGCATCAGACAAGACTTCTCATCTTCAAAGAGTTATGTTAGCTTATCAGTTCTTGCACTGCACTCATCTGAGGCAAAAAAGTTGTCTGTAAGCATTTTAAATATGCTTTCCAGAGTAGGTCAGAAATGTGATATGAGAATTACCCTCCTACAGGTCATGAATGCCTTTGAAAATTCTACCATTCAATTTCTATCACCTAGTTGTGAAACTACATCAGAATTTAAATGATGGCCTAAGAATGCAACACGCCCTACAGCCTTGATGAGAATTTAAGAACTCAAATATAGAGTTCATGTTACTGCTCAGAAACAGTCACACTGTTTTTTAAATCTACTACATCATATCAACATGTGATAAAGGTCTTACACATGTATTCTCTCATTAGCATGAAAACTAATTAACATTTGCAGTAGATCTGAATACTAAAAAGCTCTCGGTTCTTGATGAATTTACCTTTGTTTTTTCTAAATTGGCCTCTTCTGCCATTTGCACAGCTTGTTTAACTTGCTCACAAGCATTGGATTCTCTTTGCTGCATCTCTTTCATGTTTCGTCTCAGTGAAACAAGTGCATCCATCAAGTCATCTCTTTCTCTGCATATAAAGAAAAACCAGATATTTCTTCTATATCTTTTCTCAAGAGAAAAAACCCAACAGGTATATCAAATATAAAATGTTAACAGATAAAAGACATAAGGGTGGTAAGTGAAGCAAGACTAAAACCAGCATGGGTTAAGAGTGAAAGACAGTATACTGCTGGCTTGGCAGATATTAAAAATATCATTTGTTTGATGACCAGTCCTTCACTTCAGAAAAATGGACCATTAGTGAAACTGCCAGTAATGACAGCAGAGCTCAAGTCATAAATATATTGAAGCTGAGCAACATTCTGTTGGCATTACAAAATGCGGATCCATGCTAAAAACAAAACAAACAAAAAACCCAAACCCCCTCCCCTCCCAAAAAAACCCGCAAGTTTCTGAAAAAACGGATTGAAGCAATATGAAATTACACTGTCATTAAATGTAAAATAGGGAGCAAAAAAATAAAAGGAAGGGTTAGGTTCAACAAGTAATTCAGATCACTAAGTATATCAAATGAAAATCAATAGCCCTTTGCTGCAAACTGGAACTAAACCAAACAATACGACTTCTGGATTCTACATCCCCTCTGAACTTTTGTTAATTAAGAAACTGATTTCTATACCAAACAGTGAAGCACAGTCAGTAAAACTGTAATACTTAACTTCACCTTTTCATTATTTTGATATGTTGAAAGCTTTTAAATTAAGAGTATAATTGTCTGTGGTTTAGGTGCAACTAGAGATTCTGGCTGAAAACTATTGGGTTTGTTTGGGTTTTTTTTCCTTCATGTTGTGTGGAATGGTAACACAGTTGTATTCGCCAGAGAACTAACAGTCATATTTTGAAATTTCATTTCAACAAGATTTGGACAAAGTCCCTTTGAAAATCCTACTGAAATATCTTTCTTTTTAATAAGCTGCATCACAGGAAGATATAACTTTCAGATTTTGTTAAATCTCAAACTGAAATAATGGTTTAAGAAAGATAAATAGGGCAGCTCAAATCTTTTATTTCAAACTGCACTATAATACAAGATGACAAGAATGTACTGATTTATAGTTTGCTCGTATTTTCCAGTGTCTGTGACAAATAATTACTTTTTTTACAAAAGTAGATTTTGAAACATGACTTTTCAGCAACAGAGAGCTTTCCCAGAAAATTCTTGGACTTGAGAATAGAAAAATACATAAATCCTGGCAACAGTCATGTAATGCGTAGAGATAATATCCATTTGACAGACTATATGTACTATGTCCTTTCAGGTCTAATTGACCCACTACCTAATCTCCAGCAGGCTCATTCTAAAACTTCAGCAATCCTAAGAAGCTTCAGATATATGACAATAAATAGATGTCTGTTTAACAAACTTTGAGAAAGTTGCAGTATCCTATCATTATTACTAGCAAGTAGAGAAATTTTTGAAGATGACTGACTAGCAGAATTTCTTAAGAAAAAAACATTTTAATGCTGTTCAGATTTCTGGATTATATATATCACATTCAGCCTGTATAGCTGTTTTTAAAAATCATTTAAACAAAAGCTACAATTAAAAAAAGGCTGCAGCAAATAATTTCTTTTTTTTTTTTATCCAAAGGAACTTTTTTCTCTGACTTATTGTAGTTAGGGAAGAGCAATGCATCCTATCCCAAACACCTGACCTACTAAGCAAATTCAAGGGGGGAAAAAAAAAAAAAGAAAAAAAGGATTACACTGCTGATGTATCCTAAAAGTTCCCCAAATGTAAGGAGAATAAAGTGGAGCCAGAAAAACTTCTAACTACAGAAAGATAAGGAATTTTTGCAGGAAGTAATAAATCAAAATATATGGACTTCCATAATATTTGTTCTGACAGCATGAAGGGTTTGTTTATACAAAAAGTGCAGGAAACTGACTATCAACACTCTGATTATCTGGACAGGCCAAGGTATCATAATTACAAGATAACGACTAACATTCTTTCCCAGTTGAAATAAGTAGCAAAACTGCCACGGATTTCAAAGTGGTTGGGACCTACACTCATATTCTGCCACTGATTTTAGTATTACAGCTTCAACTTGGGAGTCCATTGTTCTGTAAGTGCACATCTCTCTGTGAACACAACCCAACACACTGAGACTTATGTGGTTTAGTGTAAGCCACTGTACTTTCATTGGGAAAGTAAATACCCCCCAAACCTACTTTGTTACCCTCTCAATGGTCTGCATGTGAACGTTAGAATGAGTCTGTGCAAGAACTGCCTCGTGTTGTGCGCATTTCAGACACAGGCCACCAACCCGGCTAGAATTCGTGGCTGAAAAAAGTGACTTCTGGTGTTTTAGCCTTCCTTCCAAATCTTTGCATGTCTTCTGAGATTCTGAAAGGTCTTTTCTAGAAAGAAGAAATAAAAAGTATTATTTGAGCAATCAAACATTTCTACAAGTTATATTTATATGCAACATATAATTACAGCTGCAACCTAAAAAGAACTGTAAGAATCCCTGTAACGAACGTTATTTTACACATTTCAGTAGGCTAAGGAAGACTTTAGCAGAGAAATAATAGTTGAACTGCCTAATCAAAATTATTAATAGACAAAACAAAATTATATTAATTTGTTCCTTCCCTCTGTAGTATCAGAAAATAGTGAAGTTACACAGAAAATTATTAGATAAAACTTGTCAGCTTACATATTGTCTGAAGAGAGTAAAGGATTCATTAGCAAGAAACATTATAAGCTGTATAAATATTTCAATACCCTATCTAACATTTTTTCTGTTGGTCTTACTAATAATATCACTAACTTCCATTTCTTCTCTACTCTGAAATTAACTGTAAAATTACAATATAAAGTAAAAATCCCCTATGCTCCCTAGTCAAAATCCAGATGTATTCAGCACATTCGCTCTGATCAGCAATACACACAAACTGAGGTCAACCACATCTCCAGAAAAAACAGGGTAAGTTTTTTACTTGTCTCCGAAATTTTTACCAGGTGCTCTGAAGAATTTTCTCCAGAATTTCCAAGCATCTGTCAGGCTGGGGAGAACGCAAGCAGTAGGAATGCTGACATCAGGAAGTTCCAGACAAACGCACACTGTGCACATATAGATCAATTTGACAAATTGTGCAATGAATCCAAAGCTTTTGGTTTGTTACGCAGGCCATCTGGACAGCATACACATAGTAAGTCTGACACATTCTGGTTGCATTGGATTTACTGTGCACATGATATATACACTGCATGCATGCTTATTTCCATCTGGGAAATCTTCTGTGCACTTTTTCCAATTTTAGTAGTTAGTCTATTAAATATAATCCACTATAACCTGAATAGAATTTGCTCTGCATCTATCCTTAGACAGTCATGGTACAACAGAATTATTGTTGGGAAATCTTGGACAGAAATCAGCGAGTCCTATGTAAATTCATGCTTAAAGTTAAAAACAAGGATAGTCCCACTGAAAGCGAAATAATTTCTCACTTTAATTAAAATTTAGCAAATGCTCAAGTGCTTTGCAGAACTTACAGTTTGAAAGATCATGCCCCTTAGGAGAAATCAAGAGACTGAATAATGTACTTGTGGAAATTTTCAGACTATTTTAGCCTCCAATATTTATTTCTAAGCATATTCAAGGTGTTGGGGGAGGGGAATTGGATTACATAGCTGAAATTTAAGATCCTCCTTTACTTTCACTAGCACAATTGGCTTTGCACATAACTTGTCTCCCTACCAGTAACTCTTTTTACACACACACAAAAGTCTAGAATTTTCAGATATATGAAACCACAGTTTATTTAGGGAAAAACATAATTAAACAAAGTCAGCAGCAGTACCATGAATGCAGTGTAGAGGGGGAAGTTTACTGCAGAACACCAAATCCTAAAGTGGTTGCCTCTACCTCTGTTCTTCCCATAGTTTGCTATCCATTCAAACCCTTAATATTTTGAGAAATACATGAGGACTTATTTTCAAATATTTTTGTGTTTAAAGATAGCAGGTTACATGACTGGAAACAATGCCTGCATGCTTCAAAACTATGCTTTCCTGCTCCAAAATCATTATATGGCCTAAACTAGTTCAATGCTTAAGATTTCTAAAACTTGCGATGGTAAAATATTAGTAGAAGAAAGCTAATTCTGGAAGAGCTCACACAAGTTAAAATTTTAACTTCTCTTTTTTTCTTTGATTGGTCTACCTTAACAGACTTGATGTTTCTATAAAGAAAAAGAGTAAAAAGGATAAAGGCATTTTATATCAAGTTGTAATTTCTACTAATACAATAATTCAATTGAATTTATAAAATTTATATATTTCTAATGTTGCTACATAATAGCAGTACATTTAGTTTTGCCACATTTATGTTTGAGAGAACTTCATGTAAAATCAGCTTTCAGGGACACACGACATTCAGACATTTGGGCATCTCTTACTTAAATTCAAATTAAGAGTGGTTCATGTTGTTATGAAGTGCTAATCTATTAACAATAATTTTAAGAACAAAAATAAACATTTCACTTTACCTTAGAGACTGTATTTGAGCATCAAGGACATTGACTTTTTCTTGATAAAGAAGTTTTAGTTTCTCCTTTAGAAAAGACGGGAGAAAATAAATGTCTTTTGCTTTCTTCATAATATTGTCTTTACAAATAAATCTAGACATTAGCCACATTCATTCTTTTCCTCTGAAGATACAAACTTGTTGAAACACTAGTGTCAGAGAAATTTAAGTATTTCACACTTGTGAAAATCTACAAAATGAACAACCCTCCCATTTTCTTATTTCTATACATCTTGCCAGATCCTCATATGGTAAATTGCTCCAGCTTCAATTGCAGCCATCTACAGTAATTTACACAAATTGATGATCTTGTCCCAAGTTTGCTGTCACTCTCCCACAAGTCAGCAGAAATAAAAGAGGAATTCTGAAGAACTTCAAGTAGACAGGCTATTTATTTATAATATAGTGAGTTACTCTTATTACCAGGTGAAGAACTAGATATATAAATCAACCACACCAATGTTAAATACAATGGTGATAACGAACTAGATAAAACACCAGAAATTTAGCTCCTTATGACACTTAGAAAGAAGTCACAATCAATATGATTCTCTTGCTTTAAATATGACAGATGTAGAAAAAGTGCAATTACTGTAAAAACTAGCTTTCAAACAACTGCAGGCGTTAGGGATCATTGAAGAGGTTTTCAGCTCTAGATGAGGCACAAAAATGACAAAAATATATTTTACTAGGAAAAATTAATAAATACACACAATTATCTTGAAGAATTAAAGTACCCTTTAAATTCCACAGCACACATATGCACATGGATAAAAGACATCAAAACTTTCAGTTAACCATGTTTTTCCCAAAAGATGGCAATGCTACCCCATTAATTTAGAGCAAAAAAATTAAGAATATCTTCCCAAACTAAAAATACAGGATAGAGATAACATCGTCTTTGAAACAGTAGGGCTCCTCTGTATTTCTAAAAGCGCAAAATGTGTAATTCAGCTTAGGGAACACAGACTGCACAAAGCGACTTTTTTACCTTACTGAACCTGCGCTGCTCCAGGAGCAGAAAGACTCATTGCAAAAGAACTTGCCTGGAGGGCTACCTAAATTACACCAGCTAGTTCCCACCTGCTTGTGCATTGTGTTACTGCTAAGAACCTCCAAAGTACAGTGGAGCCATCACTGACAGGACATTCTTAAAGTAAGACTTATGTCTGGGAAGTCAACATCTGCAGACACAACCTGCCATCTGTGTCTAACTGGATAATAATATTAATTAGGGTATAATGAGAAGATGAGGTTTAAGAGAATAAAATTTGACTTCAGATTAAGGTTCAGTCAACCAAAACTTCTCCTGTATGTC
Source organism: Fulmarus glacialis (assembly GCF_000690835.1). Taxonomy (NCBI): domain Eukaryota; kingdom Metazoa; phylum Chordata; class Aves; order Procellariiformes; family Procellariidae; genus Fulmarus; species Fulmarus glacialis. Next base: position 22,518 of record NW_009186674.1, read on the forward strand.
TGTTACAAAATTAATCATCAGAACTGCAGCAACAACAAAGCACCAAATGGTTTTGCAAAGGTATGACTCTGCGAAGAAAGTTAATACCAACCAGTTCTACAGGCCATTTTTCTATTTCTCCAACAGCTGCTGTAACAAAAGCCTGATCTTTGTTATGTGCTGGTGATGAGGTGACAGGCTGATGCATGCTACAGTCATTACCACCTACAGGCCAGGAGTTCTGAGTATTTGCCTAAAATAAAAATATTAATGCTTCAATTATAATTATGTAGGCTGTTTTTTTGAAGCATATGTTAATTATATAAGTATTGAATCTTACAGTTTTCATTACAGTAGAATATATGACCCAATAAACAAGTTAATTAGGTTGGCAACCTATGATAATGATGTTATCCACAGAAATCCATGTTTACAAACTCTCATTGAAATTTGACTAAAATTCAGCTTGCAGATAACCATTTATATAGCCTTCCTTAAAAAGAATCAGGTCCCTGAACACTGATTAAAACAACAACAGAAAAATACAAACTTACCGAGGCATCTAGAAGAGTTTGTTCTCTCAACATATGTTTCCCAGTTAAGAATTTCAGTTTCTGATGGAGTTCCTCATTTTCAAGTACAACTACTTGTACTCGATCTTTCATCCCAGACAATTCCTCCTATACGATACAGTAACTGCATGTAAAAGGATCCTTGAGAAGGCTATCAACATTTAAATACATCCTGATACCAAAAGTCTAGATTAACATTCTCAACTATTTTAACCCTTTTAGAGAGAATAAGAATACTCAAAAGACAGACTTTGTACATTTGTAGCTAGAATTTCCATATAACTTCTTAAAAAAAAATTGCTTATTTATATTTGTGATAGGACGTACAAATGTCTTTGAAGACCCTTAAACACTACACAGGCACCAAGACACATGGTAAGGCTCAGTATCCACTGAACTGCGTTTGGCTCAGTTTTGGTCATTGCAACAATCAATCTCAAGACTAAGTGTAAGCTGTTTTTAAAGCAATTCTTCATATTTAGGGGACCAGGGGTTTAGTAGGTGAAATATGTTGTCTAGTACCTTGCAAAACTTCACTTCTGCTTCTAAATGGTTAATGTACTGTGACTGATCATTGATTATAGGAACAAGATCAGAAAGGGCTGGTAAGTCTCCAGTTGCAGCTTCTGGGGGTTTCTGAAGGAAGTAAAGAATAGCATGTGTTATATTCCGGTTTTCCATTTATTGCAATAAGATGTTGCTTGCACACAGAATACTACATATGCTTAATAAAAAGTCACCAAGTACTAGATCATGAGGAAGGGAGAAACAGTCACAACTTAAATTCTTCAATACAAAAAGTAAATATGTCACTTCTGTCAAAATGTACAGCTGCTTGATTAAGCACATCTATAAAGCAGGATTAAATCATATCCACAAACCATTTGTAAATGAAATTCATACCGCTATTTCAGTGTATCATCCATTTTAGGCAAACTTAAGGGGATATTTTCTTCTCTGTGAAGTAAATATAAAAATCGCTTGAATTTTAATGAGTTGTGGATGTGCATCAAAGGCAACTCCTCTAAACGTTCATTAACAATTGCTACAGAAACACAACTATGTCTGCAATTTTAATACCTCCATAGAAACACGGGACAATGTGTAATAGGTATTACGTTTATCAAAGAACTTGATTATTGGTATTTTAAAAGACAATTCTAAAAAAACCTTTCTGAAGACCCTATAAATAGGTAACACTTTTGACAGCCTCACAAATTAACTAGTTAAAGAAGGTAACGAAGGGACTCCTTGCCCATTCAAGGTAAACAATTACAGCTCTGCCTTGCTCAGCAAGATTTAAACAGGGATTAAACTTTTTACAAAATGTGAAAAACACAATCGCTATAACTTTACAGCATTTACTCCTAAGAATACAGTACAAACAAAGAATGTAAATAAATGTTACTAAAATGCCCTTAAAATCATAGTTTCCTGAAAACTACAGCTTCTTTCATCCTATTAGCAACAAACAGTCCTCAGCAGTCTAATAAAAAGGACTTATCTAGACATTAAAAAAAATATGTTTTTACAGTTTAATAATTTATATAGTTCTAATGAAGAATAACATACTTTAAAATAATTTTAATGGAGTGACAGTATTAAGCATAAATATGTTAGTCTGCAATGAAACTGCCATTGAATAATCACAAAAATATTTAATGGAGTCTCTACTTTCAAATTTAAATAAATTGGCTACTATCAGATCCACACTTGTCCTCTTTATGTATTTCAATATTGGTTTACTACCTTAGCTTGATATTCCACTATTGCAAATTTCATCCACTGAAAGAACTAAGTACAGTCTAATGCTAGTTGACAAATATGAACTATTTTAATTCCTGAAGCTAAAAGTATACCAATGCAAGCCATAATGTTTTAGTTTGGGTGGGGGTTTTTTAATAATTAAAATTAAGACAGTCAAACTGGGACATATCTCTAAGTAGAACATACATTCTCTTATACAAAAGATGTCTGCTTTTTTCCACCAATTTACTGAACAGTTTTACTCATATTTGTAAAGGGTCAATCCCCCTTTTTTGTATTCTTTTCTGGTAAGGATACAAAATTCACACAGCGTTGTTAATGGGGTCATCTCAGAGGAACAACAGGTACATTTCTAGCATTAGTTCACTATTCTGGATGAAAACAAGCATCTTTACGCCGATCCTCAGCCAGTTTTGAAGCTGATACAATTCTAACATCTGTGATCTCGAGTCGGAAACACAGCTGGTATGGGGCTGGTTTGGATTTGTGCTGGAAACTGTTGATAACACAGGGATGTTTTCGTTACTGAGCAGTGCTTACACAGAGTCAAGGCCTCTTCTGCTTTTCACCCCACCCCACCAGTGAGTGGGCTGGGGGTGCACAAGAAGCTGGGAGGGGACACAGCTGGGACAGCTGACCCCAACTGACCCCAACTGACCAAAGGGATATTCCATACCATATGACGTCATGCTCAGCACATAAAGCTGGGGGAAGAAGAAGGAAGGGGGGGACGTTCGGAGTGATGGCGTTTGTCTTCCCAAGTAACTGTTATGTGTGATGGAGCCCTGCTTTCCTGGAGATGGCTGAACACCTGCCTGCCGATGGGAAGTAGTGAATGAATTCTTTGTTTTGTTTTGCTTGCATGCGCGGCTTTTGCTTTTCCTATTAAACTGTCTTTATCTCAACCCACGAGTTTTCTCACTTTTACCCTATTGATTCTCTCCCCCATCCCATCTGGGGGGAGCGAGCGAGTGGCTGTGTGGGGCTTAGTTGCTGGCTGGGGTTAAACCACAACAATGTGAAAAACTCCATTTCTATTCAAATTATTTTTCACTGAAAAACAGTGCTAATGTTTAACCTGAGAAACATCGGTGTAATGTACACAAAAGTGCTGAAGAACCGTTTCACTAAGAGGAAAATAATACATAGCATATTTTTCCAACAGAAGAACAGAGAACTTCTTAACACAACTTATTAACTCACATTTCTTTATTTAGAAGCCTCTACCTGCCCTTTCATGACGCGAATGCCTGGTAGATCATTTGTGATTTATTTCTTTTTACCATTTTTACTAAACAATGGTTATCAATTAATTATAAATTAATTGGGGGATTTTTCATTACTATTCTGATAATATAACATCTGTTACAGAGTGAAAGAACAGACGTTAGGGGAGCATATATTTAAAGTAGGCCAAATATTAAAATCAGAACTGAAAGACACATCTAATCAGTATGAATTACCAAATGTTTATGCATGAGTCTCAGAAATGCTGTTCACATTTGCATTCTTAATACTGAAAAGTTTACCATATAAACACAAGGATTTATAAAATATAAATGCTTGGCAGCTTTAGAGGCCAGCATTCTAGACAGTAACATGGGATGTTGGGATGTTTTGCCAACATCCCAGATAATTTGGCCCACCTTGTACTTTTCTAGAATGCCTCAAATTTCAAACCTCTAAACCCCAGAATTAGACACTCTCCTGCTGGCAGTCTTTAATCTGCTGCCCTGTAAACTGTCAAGAAACAACAGGAATCAGTCAAAGGCACTCCAGCTATAACAACAGTGTCAGGAACCCAGGCTGGGTACAGTTAGGTTAGCCAAGACCCAGCTTGTAGAACTGCAGTTGTTGTATGAAGCAATCTTGCTGGGCCTTGACCTCAGGTGATGAGGTAGAGAGCAAAAGGAAAATCCCTGCCCAACCGTCTGGGTGTAATCAAAGAAAAGATGTACTCACTTGATGCCTGTTGCAACTTTTTGTCAATGGGCAAGAGAAGGGAATTTTGTAAGACAATGTTATTTATACGTATGAAATGTTGTAAAGTTTACTAAACAGTATACCTTCTGTGAAATTATTTAGCTATAGACACATGCAGTCATCTACTATTCAGCAGTCATCAGGTATTTCAGCATAATTCAATGCGAAAGGTTAAGGTTACTTATAATCTAAGTTTGCTTTCCTTGACCTTTGGGGAATCTGATTCTTCTTATACAAGAAGCATTTCTGCAGTGTCCAGCAAACCACCAGACAAGCTTGTATTTTATAAGGGTTTGAGTTTTTTTGGTGTGTGTGCACGTTTGTACTTCCACATTTTTTGAGCTTTATACTTGGTCTATCTTCAGAACACTTTCACATCCTGGTTAGCAAGCAGATGGAGGACAGTTCAAAAGGAGAATAAGGCCACCACTTCACAAAATCTCTCTTATTGGAAACTTCAAGAGGAAGAAATGGGACAATGCCCTATCGATATAGTAAATTCCCATCTTTTCTCTGTTTACTCCTCCATCACTTAATCCAGTCCCTGAAAGCACTATCACATGTTTCTTAGAAAAAGTATCCCGTTTTCTGAATTTTTCCACTCTACTAAAATTTCCCAATATAAGTAGAAAACTTTGACAAAGATGGATTAAAAGATGGTTTCCCTCCCCTCCAAAGGCTAAATACAAATTGATACTGATTCATGTCATGTCAAGATCAACCAATGATGCACCATTCCCTTGAGCTACAAAACATGAATTCTATCCTGCACCATTATGAGGCAAAAGTACCTGGCAGGACAATCAGACTAAACTCATTAATTTTAGAACACTCAGAAAAGTTGAACTTTAAATAAAATTTGTCAATGTCAGAACAGTAGAGCTAGGCTCATAACACAGGCTCAAAGCAACACAGCAGACTGCTACTTCAATATTGACAGCAAAGAGCTGCTTGTCTTCCTTAGTATAAACCAAAAGTAGTCAGTGTAGACCATCAAAAGATAAAACTGGAACAATGCCTTTGAGTTACTTCCCTACAGGAATACTAGTATCTAGCAGTATCTTGCTCTGTAACACTGCACGTACTTTGGTGCAGTTCTGCTGCAAGAAGGCTAGATCTGAGAAGCCCATGCAAGGGTGTAAACTAACTTTGACAGAGACCATTGCGTTTTGGCAGAGAGCTAGAAAACCTGTTGTTACATGAGCATCTCTAATCCTCTAAAGAAAAAGCATAGTTACAGCATAAGAAGTTACAGCCTTTGAGAATCCTTAAAGTACAGTCAAAGGAAAACAGAGGCTGCTTTTACAGATATTTGTCCATGTAGTCAATCCCAATTGTTTCTAAAACAAAAAGGATGAACTTTTGGTGGAAAGAAAAAGATGAGAAAGCTGAAAGCAATGTGGACTGTGACCCACACTGGATGGTCAACAAAAGAGGAGAAAAGTCTAAATCCTGTATTATAGACTTCTTTTTCCTATGGTCATAAGCATACCAAGTTCTGGCCATAGCCTCAGGAATCTCCTATATTTCAGAATATAAAATGATTCGGTGTTTCTTTTTCTTCCCGGATACTAGAAAATTGATCTCATCATGCATGCTGTTCATTCAAACAACACAAAAGAAACAAGAAACATACATAGAACGACATCTTCCTGCTTGACAGAGAGACTTCACTTTCCATTCCTTCTTGATGTTGCAACAAAATTTTAAGTTGATTAACTAGGAAGAGATAAAAAACATAATAACCAAAAAATATTTACTTTTTTCATTAAAATTAGTACAATTTCTAACAATTTTTAAACTACTTGCTTTCAGAGTAATCTTACCTGCGTGACTGTGCTGCAGTTCATGCCAGGCTGCATTCCCACTGTCATCATTGCCCCTGTCCACATCATCACTGCCCTCGTCCATAGAGGGCTGGTCAAATCCAACTTCACCCTCACCCTTTGCAAACTGTCTTTCCTCCAAGGCATATTTCAGTTGATGGATGCTTTCACTAGCACGCTCTAAAAAAAGGTCACATCATTAGCCACAATAAACAACATAAAAGAAAGTATTTACTGACTGATATTTTAAATTTGAAAAAAAAATGGGAGAACTAAAAGCGTTCCGCCTCTGTCTAGCTTGGCTACTTGATCTAAACTCAGCCACTGGAAGCAATTACCTAATACAAACAGCCAAAACAACTACTGTATGTCACAATTTGCAGAAGAAATATTTACTACATTTTCAAAGAAGCAGCTATAAATAGCATATTAGCTTGTCAATACATTAGGACTCTGTAGCAGCACAAGTAATAATACAGAATCATAGAATAGTTTGGATTGGAAGGGACCTTTAAAGGTCATCTAGTCCAACCCCCGGCTGTGGGCAGGGACATCTTCAACTAGAGCAGGTTGCTCAGAGCCCCGTCCAACCTGACTTTGAATGTTTCCAGGGATGGGGCATATACCACCTCTCTGGGCAACCTGCTCCAGGGTTTCACCACCCTCATTGTAAAAAATTTCTTCCTTATACCTAATCTGAATCTACTCTCTTTTAGTTTAAAACCATTCCCCCTTGTCCTGTCACAACAGGCCCTGCTAAAAAGTTGGTCCCCATCTTTCCAGAACCCCTTCAGGTACTGGAAGGCCACAATAAGGTCT
>NW_009186675.1:0-10573 GCF_000690835.1 Fulmarus glacialis
GAAGAGCTGCATTGGCCACCTTCCCTGCGCTTGCACTCCTGCTTCCCCTTGTCCTGCCGTGCCCAGGCTCCCTTCCCCACCGGGGGGGCTGTAGGCTCAGCGGTGACCACATCTGCTGCCCTCGCACCGGGGCCTGGCTCTGTGGGTTTCTGGCTCTGTGTGATGAAGAGGCCTGACCCCGTGATTCACAGAGGGAGGCTGGCCGCCAGCGTTTCAGAAGCCCGTGGGTGTTTCTGGAGGTACACATATGCTGAGCTCGCCTGCTGTCAGCTTCATCAGCTCAGCTATTTGGTGCATCCTCATGGCAGTGAGAGTGTTTGGGGACATAACTAGGGCAAAATCCTGCAAAATAATATCTTGAGAAAACGACCAGGACAGGTTCCTGAAAAGGAAGGTGTAGCTGGGACCCAGGGCACATGTGAAGCCTGATGGGGAGCTCTGCAAGAAGAGGCATTACCCACGTGCACAGTTTGAGTACAGCCAAAGCACAAGAGCTTTTCTTTGATTCCAGGTGCATTTCCTCCAGTCTCCTGCTTGTTCACCATTATTTGCTCTTTTCCTGGCTGTATAGCTCCTCTGTGCCTCTTCGCTCTCTTCTCCCTCTAACTTATTCCCCTCCGCCCCCATGAAGAAGATCTACTGTGGAGGTGAGGAGGATCCATCATCCTTCTTGCCCTGTTCAGCCCCCGAGACTTCTCTGCTTGTTGCAAGCTCTTCTGTCCTGGTGAGTCCCCAGGCCCCAAGGGGAGGACACACTCACTGAAGCTTCTGCAACTAACGCATGCAACAGAGGATGTCCCTAGTCTATATAATACATAAGTATTGCAAACTGTAATGGTTTCATCTAAATTAATGTGGAAGGTTTTAATTACAAAGAAGAACTGTCTCAGTTCGGTGGCCTCTGGACTGATGGATTTATGTGCCCCCCACATTCAGGTTGCACTGTCCATTTGGTCGGTGCACAGAAGGTGGCAGGGGTGAGATTGGCAGGGGACAAGCAGGCAGATGGATACGGCAGCACTTGTGAAGAGCAGAGGACGCAGCCTGGGACTGTGAGTACACACATTAGCTTATACATCTGTGACACTAATTGGCCGTGGAAGTAAGTAACTTGTGCTGCTGCTGAACTGTCCTCTGGATTTGTGCAGCCACTGCTCCATGGATAGGAGAGTATTCACGCACAAAGGACTGTTCCAGGTGGCCTGCAGGCATTTTACACGGCAGGTTCGGATGCCAAGGCTTCTCAGTGGCAGTGTTGTGTGGGGGCACAGAATGGCCCCAAGAAATGGGTCCTTTGGCAGATTCCAGAGCCCCGGAGCCATATAGCACACACTGGCAGATGCTGACAACTGTTGTTTTATCAGGCAAGGAGAAGGATCTATTCTTTCCCACAAAGGCATAATGTTTGTTTTTCACATAAGCCCACGAGCACTACCTCTGAGTCATTAGTACATAACAGACATAAAAGCTCAGTTCGCTTAATAGGGAGGATAAAGACAACCCTCTCAAGGCCACCCCCACCCAAGCTCACCTGATCTTCTGCACCTAATGGGTCATGCACGTGTCAGCAGCCGGAGATTACACAGCCGAACAGTTTTCCTCTGCCTAGCAGCTGCTGCAAACAGAAAAACCTCACTGTCAGTGCTGCAAAGCCAGGGCAGCCAACAGGCTTTTTTTTCTAAGCCACGTGTGGCTCTTTCTATGGTGGCAATGTGGTCTTTGAACACCCCGAAAAATGTGACTGAGAAATGCCAAACTCGGCAGGCAGAGGATGGGAAGGGAGGAGAGGTGGGGCCGGGTGCTCTGCAGAGAGGGACCTGAGGGCAAGGTAAAGGGCAGTACGCTCTGCCCTATGGTATAGATATAACCATTGTGTGCTTTGCTTCCTTGGCCACTGGTTGGTGATGTTTGGACACCCTATATTACTGGGTGCATAGGGTAAACTGGGTGAGTATGGGACAGGGCCAGTCCTCTGTTCTCCTTCCCTGGGCGAGCCGGAGCTGGGCCTGGAAGGACACACTCTTCCCAGTTCTTGCTGCCAGCTCACAGCCTTATCATGCTCCATCTTAAAACTGGTTAGTTTTTTTGCCCCCTCTTCTCCTACTGAGCAGCTGTTTGAGACCGTTACACCTCTCACAGTGAGAGCCCTTCTCCTCATTTCATATCCAATTTATGCCCATATCCAACTTATGGCTATCTGCTCTAGCACAAGCGCTGTCTATAAATGTGAATGATTCTTCTCTTCTGGTGCTTATTCTTCCCCTCTGCCCGCCTTAAACCCCAAATGTATTACAGAGAGGAATCAGATCCCTTCATTTTGCCAAGCTCAGCAAGACATACTCTCTTATCTCCTTTTTTGCTCTGATTATCCAGATGGCACTTCTCTGTACCTGTTCCAGCATGAATTCAGGCTTGCTGAACACCGATAACCTGAATGATGCCCTAAAATCTCAGCGGAGTATTAGCCGGTGCTTTGTATATATTTACTCATTGTTCCTGGAAATACGTGGCTTGCTACATGTAAGACTGCATTTACCTTTTTAAGAACTACATCAGGCATGTGGCTCTTCCTCTTCTGTTGTTCATAGCGGATGAATTTTAATTTACAGCAGAAATTTTATCAATCTCCCAGTGCATGTTCTAGCATTTTACGCTGTTACATCTCATCCCATGTCTGTTACTAGGGCATAACAATCATGTAATTCTTCCTGTAGAATTTCCTCTCTATTGAAAATATCTCCCAACTTTGTCGTTAGCAAATTTCATTATCCGACTCGTCATTTTTGCGCCAAGATAACTTATTCAGTAAGACCAATTCCTCCAGTCCTATAATTTTGCTATCAGCCCTACCAGCAGTTTTCACCCCCAATACTAGATTCCTTTGGCATTTTATAGTGTTTATGTTAATCCTCATCTTCTCGAGTTCAACTAATAATTATCTAGATAAACCAAATCAAATGCTTTACCAAAGTCCAGGTTGATAAGATTCATTAGTTTTCCTTTGCAATTGTCAACTGCAATTACCTTATCAAAGAAAGATATTGGGTTAGTCTACATATAACATGCCTAGCTTGCACTTTAACCCATTTTCTGCTTCCTTCCATGTCTTTTGTTGCTCATGGCTAATATTTGCTCTAAAAAGCCTATAGATTTTGTGCTAAAAAGCCTATAGATTTTGTGCTAAAAAGCCTATAGATTTCAGTGACGGAGATTATTTAGTCTTCATAAGTGAAGGGTAAAGAGCTCTTGAGTTTTGTGGCTGTGTTGCGTGTGGTTTCCATATCCATGCCCTTTAGCCCACTAAGTGTGCTGCCTCTGCTCTCTGGGTTTACATTTTCTTCCTTATGGAAATTGAAGCAACATATTCCTTTAGCTTTTAGGTATCTACCCTGCTGTTATTGCTGGTGATCCTTTCCTTTGTTTTCTTTGTAATCACGCAGCTAAAACCTTTTTGTTCTTGTTTTCCTTCCCTGTACAGGTCTGATTTGTTTTGATTTTGAGCTGTACCTTTAATTTTGGATGTTTGAAGGATAGTTTTCTCTGCATATCATTCCCTTCTCCTTTTTTCACTAGGCTTTCTGTGTATTTCTAAGATGTCCTGCACTCTCTGCATCACAGTTCACATCCTGTGTGAGTATATGGAGCTATGGGTAATATTCTGCCTTATTTTGTCTGATCTCTTTGGATAGAAGTAAGATTCAGGGACCCTCTTCTGTCTTGTGACTACTTGGAAGCAAAGCAGAATATGAACTTTGCATTCCCTGGGGTGGTGACCAGAGAGCATCGCTCCTTGGCATCTCTAGGAATGCAGGCTTCAGAGTTTAGGGCAAGAGGAGCTGAAAATTGAGCTTTGTTTGCTGAACCTTGTGGGCTGATATCAGGAGGACTCAACAGCGAACATTGAGCTGTCTCACCTGTGGAGCCGTGGGTAGAGTTAAAGTTGGGGTAGGTCTGGAGTTTAGAACAAGGGTTTCCAAGTTCAGCCTGGGTGTGCGAGAGGAGCCTGTCTGGTGTGAGTGTCCACAGAAACCTTCCCCTGCCTGAGGTCTGCAGACCATTAATAACCTACCACTTCAACTCTACACAAACCGCAAGCGCCACACTGGACCCTCACATTACACTAGACAGCCTCATGGACGGCATTAGCATCAAAATTACTCATATATCACAGGTCTTTCTGTTTTCCACTGGAAAATTTTTGCACATAAGCTTTCCCTGAATTATATTCTAGGTGGAAGATTCGCAGGGTTTTAAACGTGTATATATATAAACACTAAATTACTGTATGCTTAATTACTTTTAATTATAGGTAGTAAATAATAACCATTTATACTGAGGTAGCATGTAATATCTCAGAGCAGCTCTTCCAGGATGTTAGGTACAAATAAATAATGTCAGTTTATGTCTCTAAGAGCTGACAGTCCAAATTACTTACAGCTTTACAGCTTCCACATGGACTTCTTGCAGTCTGGCTTGACTGATTCGTGGTATCTAGAAAACAAATCAACAGTGAAGTTTTAACTCCACTCATTTTATTTAGTTGACTTCTCTGCTGCAGGTTGTGATTGGATTATACAGGAAGAACTTTTTTTCCACACTTAAATTAGTTCTCCAAAAAGGTACTTAGCAGAAAATGAGACTGGATTTTAGCCCTATAGAAATCTGCATAATTCCAAGTAATTTTAGGAATTCAAGCAGAACAGACTGAGCAACCAATTGTAAACCATATGTACTATTTAGGGCTTTCTGTAGTCCAACAGAAAGGTTTTCAGGAGAAGCAACAGGACTACAGCAGAACTGAAAACTGCATTTTATGGAAGAAAAACAGTACTGGTAACTTAGAGTTAATTTTCTATAAAGTAGATGTCAAACCCCAGGCAACAGACCTATAAAGACTTTCCAGAATCCAAATATACCTACTCTGTAGGCAGTACAGGCTGCAATGAGACAGAAGGATGTCATTTGGAAATTATGAAGTGGATGCTGAATTGGTTAGAGTGTGCAGACAGAAGTAGGAGATCTGATAATGAGAAGAGCCCAGTATCATATCCCACCGGCAGAGCTTATATAGAAACATAGCAGTCAAATTATGAAGGACAGGTTTATCTACAAAAATTACCAAGTGCTTTGGCTTGGTTTCCAAACTGATCTTGTTATCATGATACACTTGAAAATGGCATTTGACTGAGCTAACAAGCAGCTAAACACGATAATGGGGATCTACAGCAGATGGAGAGATGCTCATGTTGCCATAGAAACCATGCAGAAAAAGTGTGTAGGAGTAAAGTATGGCACAAAGAAGCTTCTAGGAGAAGGGACTAGTGACTGAAGAACTGAATTCACTCAGCAGCTGTTAAGGTTAGTTGAGACATTAATAAAAACACATTAGCTTTTCAGGGAATTGAGAGTCATGGAGGAAAGGAGTCTTAATGGTGAGCTGCAGAACAGCTGAAGGCAGCAATGCCATGTTGTGCCATAGGGTAGGGCAGAAAAAGTCTTTAGAGAAAGGCTGGAGGTGGCCATGAGACAGATGAAAAAGCTGGGAAGCCCCTCTTCCACGACCACAGTGCATGATCCCCTTGTGTCTGCTGAGCACACACCGGACCCAGGCTGGTGGTAAGGGGACGTGCTCTCCTTGGCCTTCTTTTCTCTCCCTGCATCAAGTCCATACATGCTCGGGAGGTTACCCAGTCCTGCTCATTCGGTACCCGCTCATTTTCTCTCTGTGGAGATGTCCAAAAGCCTGTGTTGGGTGGTCCCGCAGTGCTGCAGGACTGACTCCTCAGTGATGGACTCACATGTGGCTACGTTTATTGAAGAGGGAGTCAGGCCCTAAGCAGATGAATGTGTGTTTTTGAGTTATCCACACAAAGGGCTTGACCAGGGGGCTATCTCGAAGAAGTTCCTGTTTCACTCTCTTTTGGGGCGAGTAACATGCCAAAAAACATCCCTTTGAGCTCAGGGAGCAGAGTCCCCTGGGGACTATTGAGGCAAGGCAGAAGGCGAGCCCTCCCTTGGTGCAGAAGGATGAGACAGAGGTGATGGCTCCAGCCATCACCCTTTGCGCTAGAACAGCCTGCACTCTGCTGCAGCGGGCGGTGAGGCAATACCCTGAGCTCCCTGCCTGCTCACGAGTTGGAGAGAAAAGGGCAGGGAGGTGGCCCCGTGTGACTTGAGCAAGCAGAGGGCTGATGCTTGCGGAAGACCCAGAACACACATCCAGCTGTCAGCAGCAGCTCCAGCAGTCAGACGGATTAAAACCATGCCTGCTTCCAGAAACCCCGCTGCTGCGTGCTGGGCAGTTGTGCAAGCGCAGGCAAAGGGATTGAGACAAAGTGCTCATCGATGCTGTGGCTACGGAAATGTCTCGAACTCTGGTAATAACACGGTTCTCTCCTGCTGCTGCTGGTGAGCTGCCTCTCTAGGACAAGGTTTAGTCTGTGCGGGGACTTGGAAGTCCCTGCCAAGATGGGGTGTAAGTGCTTTAACCGTTCCCAGGTGGTGGGGCTGGGTGGTGGATAGAATCGTAAGCTGTCAAGGTCTAAAAGATAAAAGGCAATGTGAGCGTGCAGATCGCAATATGCTGGTGTGGAGAGGGATGGGGCTGCTGTGGTCTCCGCTCTCATGCGATGACTGCAGAGCAGCATTACTTCTGCTACTTTTGCAGCCCCGTGGCTGCATGATGAGGATGACAGCTCCAGGCTGTGGCAAGCCTCTCTCCACACAGAAGCATTAAAGAAAAATAGCTCTACACAGGCAGCAACTCCAAAGAAGCTGCTCTGGAGGCAGATGCAAGTTCTTCAGCCCTGTTCTTCGCTGAGCTCCCAGGGCATGGTCCTTTCCTCAGAGGGTACCTTACGGGGGGGGGGGGGGGAAGCTACTGGGATTACACTCCCGGCTTCCAGGCAGACTGAGCCTTTGCTGCTGCCCCAATTTACATTTCCACATCTGGATCATGTTGGGGTGATATAATGCTGGAGCCCGGAGCATGACTCAATGCAAAGTCACACTGAGTGCAACTGGAAATGGTGCCAAATGTGAGTGTGAAGGATGCGAATGGGTTGTGGACGGGGAGGGAAACTTTGTAGGCAACATGAGCTGCTGCCATCTGTTAGTTTGGTGCCTTCAGCTGGACCTGCATTACAGCAGAATACGATGCATAGGGATTGATAGAGAAGGGCAAGGAAATTAGGAGATGACTGACAGTGACTGAAAAGCCCAAATGAAAAAAGGTTTTGACTCATTAAGACTACAGAAGGAATGATGAATAACCATTAAAAGCAAGCACCAGAGATCCTGCATGTCAAACAGAGCAGTGTTTCATATGCATGGTAAGTTACAGCAAAGTCACAAACCCAGTAACTCAGTGATATCTGTAAAGCTCCAAAATCAAGACATTTGATCGCTACAGTGTAAAATACTCTGGAGGCTGAAATAATTGGTAGTACATTGACCTAACCTTTCTGGCCATTTTCACCTACGGTCAGGAGAATACAGCCATGCGCTCAGTATGTTGAAGGAGAAAGGTTGTTCTTCTAACCAAATTTCCTTTCTTGTTCTTGTGTCACGGCATCTACAGTTTTAGTAGGCAGGTATCTTTTATTCTCAGTAAGAATAGGGAGTTCTTTCATGTTAATTATCTAGAAGAGCCCAGAAAACATAAAATGCAGACTATTAATAAACTCAAGTGTCAGTTGCCTTGAGAAAGAATCTAGCCCTAAGAACCATTGATTGTATAATTAACGAATGCAGATGTGAAGCGCTGTTAGCAATGTTACTGTTCTGGTCATTTTCTCATTAGCCAGCAGCTCCCCCAGTTCATCAATGCTTGTGAAAAATCGTGCGGTAAAGGCAGGCTGCACTTCTGTCTTTCCTTTCCCAGGATTGATGTCATTCCTCCGCACGCCTGTAGAGGATGTAGTTCCCTTAGCAGAGAGGAGCAGCAGCTGCTGATCTTCTGTGGACCAGCTACCAAAGGAGGACACAGGTTTAAAACTATGTTAAACTTGGCCTCATCCAAAGATACTTCTTAGAAAAAAACCCTGTCCAACTGACAAGGGAGTGGTAGAAAACTTGTATCATCATTCCTATTAAAAAAAAAATACAAATTTTTTTTAAGTACACAGGCCATGAAAAATATGCTGGATTTTAGATTTAGTCTTTGAACATGGATAGATCTTGCTGCTCTGAAGAAATGATACTGATCTGAAGAAATGCTAAGCGTGTATAGCCAGACTATAAGCTTTGGGAGAAATGAGCAAGAGTGTTAATGTTTATGATCATATCCGTGAAAATTTTCTAAAATTAACAGAATGATAAATTATTGCAAATTTACTTTAAAATGAGTTATAAAATACGATCCACTTCAGTTTATAGCCATAATCAGGCCTACAAGGATTTGATTTGACAAATGCCGATAAACCTATGTTATCCTTTTCACACTCTCCTCCTCCAGATCTGCAGCTCTCCTGAGTTCTTCCTCTGGACCTAGAAATCACAGCAAGTGGCAAGGCTCAGGCAGGCTGCAGGCAGGGAACTGCTGTGGGACCTCAGCGCTCACCCTCAGCCGTGCTTGCAAGGGCCAGGGTGGGATTTTGGTCAATTTGAGCCACTAAATTATAACTGGTGAAGGAGACTGAGAGCAGTGAACCTGAACACAAGTTATAATTAGAAGAAGCTGTAAACCAAAGGTAAAAGGCAGCTTGAACTCTAAGTCCTTAGCGAATGTGGTCATGCTCTGTTAGCCTTTCTATGCTGTTAAGCATTTTGTCAATGCCACCTTGCGACAGCCTCTGGTACTGCGAGTGCAACACCTTTTTTAAGAGAAAAAATCAAATGCATGGGGGAAGCAAATCTGAGTTTACCGCCCTGTGCTCAGGGACCAGATGCTGTGGGGCTGCAGAAACATGCAGTAAGGACAGCTGTGCTGTCTCGGTATTTGAGAAGTCCTAGGCAGGGGAATGTCCTACCGCCCATCTGTAATGGTTACAAAAGGTCTAGCACAGGTGAAGCTATGTCTCTATGTTGGGACCGGTTGTCCTCAAGCAGGGGGGGAAATAAAATCCAGAAGCGGGATTCCTGCCCGAGTTGCTTTTGCTTCAAATTTTCCAGGAAAATTTCGCTGATGTTGGCATGCATTACGGTACAATGCAATTATATTATATTTTCAATTAAAATGTCAAGTTCCTCCTCGGCAGGGGAGGAATTAACATGTTTGGAGGGCAAGAGGAGTGCGGTCCTGGCCAAAATTTTCTTCAATGGACAACCTTGGCTCTGCTGCTCTGTTCTCTTGTGGTTCCACAGGAGAAAAAAGCAGCTGAAAAAGCCCTTTTTTATCCTGCAGCGACAAGCATGTTTCTAAAAATCCGTAAGTGGGGGCTTTTATGTCTGTGCAGTGGTAATATACTATGTCCCTGTAAGCAAGATTATCGGTGTAGGTGCAACAGGCAGCCCTCGCCTGGGATCTGTTAGCTGAGATTACGTGTGTGTGTGCTTGGCAAGGAGGGATGGATATGGACTAATTTATAGCCAGATTAAAGCTTGTAAGTACATTTTAAAGACATGATGCTCGTAATGTCCTATCCTCATTTGATGGCCAAAGGCAAAGATGTTTTGAATGTCACTGGGAAAGTGGGAGCATGCTGACAAGAGATAGGAAAGCCAGGGCAGCCTTCACGGGTACGAAGCTGCTAGCAGGGGGGGATGCTCTGGGCACATAAACTATTTGTCTGAAATATGTTCTCCTTTACATTTCTCCATCTACATCTGAAATATGTTCTCCTTTCCATACATCTACTATGTAGATTCTCACATAGGATATTTTTAGCATCTTTTGTATAATGGTTGTTTACAATATTATAGGTGTATAATAAAAGAGCTGGAGAGAGGAGGAGTTTCGGTAAGACGGGATGTTGAGCAGAACCGCAACCTCGCTAACCATGGCCATGTCTGATTCTGCACTCCTCTTCTTCATGTTGCGATTGATTAAAGCCAGAACAAGGATCCTCTGGCCCTGATTTTAAGAAATAATGCAGCCACAGTCAATTAAATTTTGGTTGTCCAAAAGCGATGCCTGTGTGTGTGAAAGATCACACACAACTGAACCAACCTCTCCCAGTTAGCTCTGCTGTCATTCTGTGAAGGACAAAAACCTGCTTAGCTGTTGCCCATACGCAGTAATTGGAGGAAAAATAGGAGGAAAAATGTATTTCCTCTCGAGGCCAGGACGTGCTGTGGCTTTGCTTGGTGAATGAACTGCTGAATTTGGCCCTGTTTTACCTGTCTCTGTCACAGTGCTCTGCAAGATACCAGCCAAGGGCTTTCATGTCCCTGCTCGTAACACTTGCATACAACACAGCTTGGCTCCCTCACTCTTCTTATTCCTCTCTTTTTTGGGCTTATGCTTGTAGCCATGAGTTTAAAATTATTCTAAAGGTTTGCTACTGCTTTAAGTGCGGCAGTAGCGGAGCGCGGCCTAGCGTGGGCACTGCTGCCCGCACTAAAGATGGCGGCGGCGCTGACCCGGAAGGGGCGGCCGGGCCGCGGGGTGAGGGAGCGGGAGGGCGGGTTTCCC
>NW_009186676.1:0-1146 GCF_000690835.1 Fulmarus glacialis
GCTGAGCGGGGTTTAGTCGTTCAGGCTGAGCACGGCACTGTCAGCAGCAGCAGCAGGTAAAAAACGAGGGTAAAGCATGAAGGGAGCCAAAGCAAGTCCTGTCGCTTATTCACTGTTAATGAAATTACAATTGTTTGGTTACAGTGGTAAAACAACAGGTTAACAAAACGTACAACTCATGAACAAAAAATACTTTGGTTTCAAGCTTTGTTATTATTCTGTTTCTTTGAAGATTTAACTTTCTCTTTCCTAAATGCTCAATTTCCTCCCCCGAGCTGCTATCCTTGTTAGTGCTTTTACTGTTTTGGTGTAAGCAGACTAGCCACCCAGCGGGAAAAGGTTGTTTGTTTTGTATAGCTGGATGTTTGTTTGGTTTGGGTTTGGGTTGGTTTTTTTTTTAGCACTATGAAATTAATTTCTGTCCAGAATTCAGATGTGCGGTAGTGGGGATACTGTGCCGCTGCAGTGGGGCTGCATTCCCTCCAGAGCTGATGATGCTCCAGAGCTGCCGGCCTCTGGGTACCCCTTTGATTTGGGAAGGTACTTGAACGAAGTGATTCAACAGCTCTGTGGATGCTCACTGCATTTTTTGAAAGAGCAAATGTGGTTTATGGCACATCCTTGATATTGCCTGTTAAGCTCATCACCTTTGTCCTCTTAGAATTTATACTCAGTATATGCCCAGGGCAGAGCCAAGGGTGTCAAAAATTACTCTCTCCATTTTCCTTTTTCTAAATTTTTAAAAGCGTTTTATTTTCCCATCTGTTGAGCCCTTATTTCCCATAGCGGCCTATTGTGGGTCATCTTTTTTCAGACCATGCAAACTACAGATGTGGGGGCTTCCCCTCCATGCAGACTGCCCTTTATCCACCTGTCATACTCCTCCTGCCTTGGCTGGCCTTGGCCTCTGGATTTGAGGACCACCCCATCCACATAGTCACCTCTGCTGATGCTCCTCCACATTACTAGAGGAATGGTGGATTTTGAGACAGGGGAGTATTACGCAGAGCAAACGTATCATTCACCCTTCCCAACGCTGCAGAAGGCCTCCCGAGCCGCTGCAGAAGAGGTGGTAGATGCCCCATGATGCCAGCAGGGAAAACTGCAAACTCACAAGGTTTCTTAGAATCATAGAATCATAGAATC
>NW_009186677.1:0-6637 GCF_000690835.1 Fulmarus glacialis
ATATATATTAAAAAAAAAGAGGAAGTATACCCTGTCTCCTTGGGGAAGTAGCTTAGGATAGTAAAAATGGGTAAATTAGAGCTTGCTGTAGTAGACAGGATGGTGTAAGCCTCAAAGATATTTTCAGTGGGTTTGAACTTGTTTTGGAGTATGACGAGAAGATTTGAAATAGCCATCTATTTCTTCAGAACATGCATACATCAGTATTGTTGTCTCAAAGCTCCACTTCTGCAGAGAGTATTTCCACAGTATGGTACAAACGTTGGCCAACATGCCATTTTGCAGAACTGCTCCCTTGGTCCCCATCCCCTTGTTTAACCTTAATTGTGCTTTTAGGTTTCTTTACTTCCTCCTCTTGGGAAAGGAAACAAAAAAGCCCTGTGGCAGCTGAATCTGACTGTAGTGAAACCTACTGAGAAAAGAACTGACCTGCTGCTGAACTCAGATGACAAGCAGCTTATGCCTACAGCAGACAGCTCATTCCCTTTAGAGAAAGGAGACAGACAAACAGAGAAAGTTGCACTGGCAATTGCGCTGGCTATTCTTCTATCTTCCCTTCATGAAATGAACATGTAACCCAGTTCAAAATCCAGTCAGCAGCATCAGGAATATGCAGTATGATAGTTAGGTCTCAAAAAGCAATGAGGAAGACAAGAAAATATGTTTTTGATTCACCCAGTTGTATTTATGTGGACTATGCTGTCCTTTTTCCTTCCACATTTTTTCCGTTTCGTACCTTGTCAAAATCATCTCAAGTAAATGCAGTCAACTGACTTGGATACATCTTAGCCTGTTCTCATTTCTCATGGTAGAAAGAATAAAGATGTGTCTGTTAGTGGATGAGAAGGCAGTACAGTCAATGTGTCTTAAGTATAATAAGCAAATAATCCTACCTTCCCCATATATTTTCAGAAACATCTGAGTCTGAAATAACACTTTCATATACATATCCAGGAGCTGTCAGATTTTTATAAAAAATACATGGCGCTATTAAGCGTCAAGTTAAAACTGATTTTCTGGTACAAGAAGTATCTATGAGGTAGTTCATCTAACAGCAGGGGTGAACCCAAATAACTTTCTTACCTATATAATATTTTTTCTAAGATTTTAGAAAAACAAGTCAATGAAAATGGGGTGTTTTTTGTACAGCAGAAACACAATGAATCACTGGGGCATAAGAAGACTTCTCTGGACCTGAAGGGGCTCTGCAGAAAGAGTGACTTTTGGATAGGCTAAATACAAAAGAACAGAACAGGTGTCTTCAGTACAAGCTCTGTGCTTTAGACACAAGTTATCTAATGCAGGATGATTTGAAACATTTTTAGCACTAATTCACAATAACAACAGCAAATGATTCAGCCATAAAAAGGAGGAATTAGAAGAATTTCTGAAAAATGTTAAAATCATTCCATATCAGCTTTATTCAAAATGAAATGTTTAATTTCGTTACCATAAAATGTTTCCTTTCAAAATTAGCAAAACAACAAAACTCTTTTTTAACTTTGAAACAGATTGTTTGATCTTGCAAAAATATTTTAAGAGGCCATAAAATGAAATTAAGCATCCTCTCTGCGTTTACCCGAAGTAGTTTTGTTGACAATGTAGTAGATTTTTATAACAAAATCTTAGAAAAAAATGTTCCAGATCAAAAGATTGCCTATTTTTCTTAATTTTGTTTTAGCTACTGAATTAAAAAATTATTATCTGCTTAGCATTAACCCTGAATATATTTAAAAATTCAGGTAGAAACACATATACATTTTTTAACAAGAACTCTTTTTAACAATATTTCTGAGCTTGATAATACAGAGTGTATAAAACAATTAAAGTTTAAGGCATCCTTTAATAACTGAGACAGAGAATTTTTCTTATTACAAATTGCGTAATCTTTTCTGCAGCTTGAGGAAGATGGGACCTCATCTTTATTTATGATATGTCAAATCCCAGGTGTATTATATTTGGGGAGTGGGGATATTATTTGGATGCTGAAGGCCAGGTAAAAATTAGTATGTTAACATCAATAATGTATTACAACAATTGGGAGTTATGATGGTATTAAATTAATGATTTAAGACTGATATTGTGATGAATATTGATGTTTCTGTTAAGAAATATAACTTCAGTTGTTCAGTTTATTTATTTTGGGGGACAGCTGCCTACAAAACTCTAATTTTAAATCAAAGGGGTTTAGTTAATCTTTTTACATGTAGTCATGTCACCTCCTTGTCTTCCAGAAGCCTGTAATTTTGAATATGAATAAATTTGTGTTTAAGTCTCCAAAACTAAGGATAAGAACCATCTTTTCTGTAATATCATGCTGAAGCCCTATGGCACAAGATCCAGTTGTGTCTGGCTTTAGCACCCGTATTAGAAGACGGCTCTTTAGGCAGGAGATGTTGGAGCATGTTGGTGGAACTAGCAAACAATCATGATCCAGTATTGCAAAAATAAGAATCAGGAGAGAAACTGGAAAACTCTCAGCTTTTAAAAAATCAAACTAACAAGGAGACACATTCAGATCCACATGAACCTTCTCTTTCCAACATATTCCAGAACTAAAACAAGGAAGTTTGGGATCTTCTGAGCACAATACTATGGTGGACGAAAACTATACAATGGTACCTATGAGCTTATTTATTAAGCTGTAATCTGCTGTTCAAGCTCTCACTGTGTCACAGTGACCTGTGATGGAGTCAGTGGCACAGATCCCGTATTTCACTCTTTGTTTGATATGAAACTTCCCCAAAACCCATTGAGACAGGAAGGCTCTGCATTTGCTCCAAATACAGAGTTGCAGACTGGGAGCACAGCTGAGGCCAAGTAGTATATCAGCATGTTGAGACACTACTGAGGCAGAGATTTTTTCTTTGGTTGTAAAAAGAGTGTGAATAGAGAGAAGCAGGTTAGTGGGGGACCATGAACATTTGTCTGTTCTGCTGAACAGTGCTATAGTTGTCCAAATTTTGTTACTCTTTTTATCTACTCTGACCAAGCAAGGAACAGGAATCACGCCATAAGGAAAAACACACATTTCTTTTTAATGAATGAATCTTCTCATCATTAAAATGTGTTAATCACCCAATAACCAGGGACGTTATTTAGATAATTATTATAGACTTATGAAACAGAGGTTATTGAAAATGAACACTTAGCCACTAAAATTAATTCCACGGCATTTATGCTTCCTGCATTAACAAAATGTATGTCTTGTATTTGCATTTCAGTTTGCATTTACAGATATGAAGTGAGGCCATTTATGATTTATTTATATTCAATTAAGTACGTGCTAAGAAAGAAGAGATGTCACTTTGCCTATAAAAATGTTAGCAAACAAAGAGGAGTTTATAGGAATAAAAAAATGTTTTAGTTACAATTTTCTGCACATCTGGTATGTAGCATAGAACTGAAACATTTTGCCTACAAAACTAGAGGCACGAATCAAGATGATCTGCCCAGGGTTACCATTCCAGAGGCTTTCTCATGGGATGGAAGCTAATTTGTATTCAGTACATATGTATCGACTGAGATATTTATTCCAATCTTACCACCAAGACATCTAAGGATGTTTTAGGCTGGATGAGGAACTAAGTTCTCAAACAAAAGATGGCAATGCATCCACCTTATTCTGAATCAAAGAAGCCCAAACACCCTAAATATCACCAAGACAAGGAAAATGGAAAGCTTGTGATGGAGTGCCACTAAACTGTAAAACAATAATAATAGAGCTGGTAACAGAAGCAGCAATACAGATGTATTAAGTATGAGACTGTACTTTTCAGACTAAAGGAAAAAGACTTCCAACCATAAGGAATTTACAATCTATAGAAGAGTGGTTGGGCAGACATTTATCAAGAGATACAAAAACTTTTAAAAAAATTGCTGCTCACTTTTTAAATAGACATCAAAATAGTCTATGTGAGGAATTGATAGTGGTGGGAAGAATGAAATAAATTAATTAAAACTTTATGTTTGGGGTATTTTTCTGACTTACTGACCACCCTCTGCCTCAGCATAGCTTCAAAATACTTTCCAGAGGAAAACACATTATAAGTTTCACAAAAATCTAGGTCTGCCAAGACACAGCAACAAGAGTGAGCTACATTTTATGCTTTAACAGAGTTCAGCTTTGCCTGGGTCACTGGTAAGAATTATTGAATATAAATATACCTTTCTTCATTACATAAATTAGATTTTCTTTCTTTTTTTAAACCACTGATTGCAAGCTTGAGAGCATATGTTATCTATCTGTGTAAGAAAGTTAGCTAGCTTCAACTGAGAGAAAGGAAGGAAATTGTAGAGTTAGATTTGAGTTAACTTTAAGCTACAATTGTCACTATATATGTCCTACATAAATACCATCTATTTCATGCCCCTCCCATAGCTCTTAACAGGTAGTATTACAAGTATATTTGTCATTTATAGAAATACCTGCTGTTTTTTTTTTTTTTTTCCCTTGTGGACATTATTCTCAGTTAGCTAGAGAAAACTCAGTCTCAATATTTGAATGCTGAATACTCTGTTTTACTATCTGACACTAGTAGAATCATTTATCTAGAAGGAGCTGGTTAAGACAGATACTGAAAACACTGGATTATGAGTCACACAGCAGACATACATTAGGAGTTACTTATTGCTGTTTCTTTTCAAGCCAATGATTTCTAGATTTCTAGTGAAGCTTTGTAGCTTACCAGCAATATAACTCAAAAACAGGTGTCTTCATTCAATTAAAAAATGCCTGTTTTTATCTACACTATAAATGCAAATACAGCTAAGAAATGCAAAAGAAAAACTTGTAGATTCTTCAGCACTGTGCACATGTGCTAAAAGACATATTATGACTCGGAGAGGTGATATGTCAGTTCCAAAGGAAAACAAAAATCCCTGATCTTTTCAATGCCCAGCATCCCCTGGATATTGTTTAGTGCCACCAACTCTCACTAAGGTTGTCTGGTTTTTTTGTGGAGGAGTCACTTTTCAATGGTATTGAGCTCACTTGTCTGCAACATGACAAAGGCTGGCTACAGAGAGTTCTCTCAACTTGTTTGTATGACTTTCTATCAAACGGCTTCCAAAGAAATGACCATGAAATAATTTGCAAAAGGATTTTTAGTTTTAGTAGGTAGATAAAAATACAGAGGTGAACACTCTGCATATTCTCACCTTTAGGCATTTTTTTTATTATGTTCCTATCAAAAAGATAGGTGATCTATAAAGAAAATAACAGGAATAGGATAATACAGAATAAGTTCAAAAATATTAATAAAATGTTCTAGGAATACTTCAAAGCTTCACAATGGTTCTTCCCTTTGTACACATGTGTGAACATGTCTTTTTTTCCCATTTCTAAGAGGGCATTTTCTGAAATCAAAGGGTCTGCAATTTTTCAAAGCATATAGGGTTGTTTCAGTAAAACTCAGGCAGCACATAAAGAAAACAACGAAAGCAGCAGAAAAGAAATATCATTTACTAAGCTAATTACTATGCTTTATACAACCAAATGAGGTCTGAAATTTTCTAATTACATAGAGAATATATGAATATTTCCTCTGGCATATGGGATTTAAGGAGTGAGTTTGAAAAGATATGAAAGGAAATGAGTACCTTGAGAGATTAAAAATGATACCAGCTTGATTCCATTACAATAATTTGTCAGCTGCTGTCTGATTAAAATGAAACAGAATACTCAGGCTCCTTTTTTTATTATGATACTTATTATGACACTTATTAGAAAAACTTATAATGAAGGTCAAGACTTCGTGTGATGACTTACTAATTTTCAAGTTATTTACTATTATTTCTTTTTTTCTCAGAGTTTAGCATAAGTCCAGCCAAAATTTGTTAGCCAGTAGGAACTGTGTTTTCATAACAAGAAGCTGGAAACAATTTTGTGTAAAAAGCAAAGCTATTTCTATAAGCTTTATGTGAGAGCTTAAAACCATGGATATCTTGAGAAAAAGAAAAAACTTGTTCAGAAAGAGTAAGGGAAGAAAGTTACACGAGGTATGTGTGCTTATTTCTATAGAGTATATAGAGTTGCATGGTAACTTTTAGTTATTTAGTGGTGCTCACCTACTAAGTCTCAAGCATCCCATGGGATAGGAGGATCTTGGTGCCAGTTTAGATAAGCCAGGGCCAAGCAATGGTCCTGGCTGTGTGGCAGGACTAGTTTCATTCCTTGACAGTCACAGTCAGTGCTAACTATGTTGTTTCTTGAGAATTGCTGACCCTGATAGTTCCCAATGTTTCCGTTGACTCCACAGGGCAAACAAAAACACCTTTCACGTTTCCCTTTTTCTCTCGTCCTTCTCTCTCCCACCAATAAACATAATTTCCCGCCAGAAAGTTAGATCAAATATTTTAAAGTGTTAATTTATACTGTAGTAAACTGTATACATACACACACACACACACAAAAGGAAAATTGAGGCAGTAATATCTTGTAAGGACTGAAGAAAGTTATCAAGATGCTTTTGCTCTTCCTACATGAAAAGATTAATTATACCTACAACACATTCAGATACAATGAGCAGGACAATAGCTAGATATTGTCTTCATAGTCTCCTGTACAGTAGTGCCTGATGAGCCTACATTGACTAGATTTTCCAAAGCTACCAAAGGTGTAAATGGATAGGGAAAG
>NW_009186677.1:6668-9053 GCF_000690835.1 Fulmarus glacialis
CTGGCCACGCACATATATAAACTGAAGCACTGCTCACCTATTCTTACCTTATAGTAATAAGTTCTCAACTCTAGTCCATGCCATGAAGCGTTGCTGTGCCTGCCATCTCGCAAGGCAGCTAAGCACAAGGCGTATTTCTTTATAGATAAGACTTTGTAACAGAACACCTGTATACCTTGAGATATTCACACTGTTAGCATATTCCTTTGTGGGAAAAGCTGGACTTAAAAGCCGTGAGACGACATCTTGCCAGACAGTCCACAGTCCATATAGATTTCCTACGTACTTAAAAACAGTTCTAAAGGCAAAACCTGTATTTCAAAAATATGCAAAAGAGGTATTACTCTTTTCTTTTTTTTTCTTTTTTTTTTTTTTTCTCAGAAAACGGGTGAAAAGTCCTACCAACCACTTTGCTAGCACAGACTGGCTATTTTTCATATAAAATTGATGTAAGCCTATGAAGAGTCTAATGGAAACCTGGTGCTTTTATCTCACATAAGTTCACATTTCAAAAAAGAGTAGAAAAGATAAAAGACCAGGCTTCATGTACAGGTCAATTTCTTAATAAACCATTTGATGTTTTAAATCACTTAATTTGCACTTCTATCACTTGATTTGCAGGCAACCTGAACTCTAAACTGTATTTCGCAGAGCATCTTCTACTATTCTCATTAAGGCGTGCATGTGCATGTGTAGAGTTGGGCAGGCAGGTGGGTCTGAATGATTTTCCCCTTTTCCACCAGCGCGATGTCAGGTGGACACAGTAACTGATTTGTGGCAGCTCAGTTAGAAACTTAGGCCACCAATGATTTGTTAAGCTTTTTTATTCTAGGCAGGATGGCCCTTTATCTAACTTACTTTGTGTTTGAAAAGACTGTGAAATGTTTTATCCTTGTAATGTTCCATAAAATATGTTTCACAATATTAAATATGTACTAATAAAAATGTGCTTGCATGAATATAACAAATTAAAGAGATAATGAGCTAAAATAAATTTGCAGAAGTATTTTACATATCAAAAAATTAATAGGACCCTGCAGTTGCTTCAGGTAATTTTGTTTGTTCTTTTCAAATGTGAGATTTTTATGCAGCGTTTTAAATCCTTCATGCAAGGGCATCCCAAAAATGATTTTTAAACAACTTTATTTAATATCCTCATTATCCCGTCAAGGTAATGTATTTAGGGAGTGACCATTATCCAAAATTTTATTGTCAGTTTGCAAGATTTTCTAAAGCATGCAGTCCAAGCAGCAACTAAAGCACCCAAAGCTTTTGTGTGCACTTGCACAGGTGTGCAAATTATTTTTTCTATAAAAACCTTAAAATTATTTCCTTAGATTTTTTCATTTAAAAAACCCACAAATGAAGAGCATAGACCCTTTTCCATGAAAAAAGCAGCAGGTCTTCAAAGAACTTCACTGATCCACACAATTTAAATGTCAATAAACCTTGTATTTCTTTCATGATGGTAATTTGTGGTGACAAGCATTGCTTTTTTCCTGAGTCAACCACCACCACACAATTATTCTTTTCTAAATCTCCCTATTTAACCCAGGCAGCCAAAGCTGCTTTATGATTTCCTCAGATATATTATGCAGGGCTCTAGTCTGGGTTTTTTTGAGGAGAGGTGTTTGTTTTTTTAAATTGAAATCACTCTGTAATGACCACCCTCTTGAAAATATATATTTGACAAGACTTTATGCTTTCACATTTCTTTCACTTCCTTCCCATTACTGAAGCCTCAGTATAGGTTTGTCAAATACCTTTTTGCTCATCAGCTGTTTGGAAAAATTTGCAGGTTAAACAGCCAGCAAAACTATATAAATCTCACATTAAGTGTGCTGTCCCTCAAACTCAAGCAGACATTAAAGGTTTTGTAACCTCTTCAGTAGGAATCTGTTTGAAACACACATACAGAAAAACACCTACTTCCAATAATCGATGTTACTTTGTGTGACTGTTGCCTTGTATCATAGTGTTCTCTACTAGATACCGTGATATCAAATCCATTTAGCATTCACAAGAGATGAACCAAGGAGAGAAATTTTTTTCCTGGGCAACTTCTAAGGTTTTCAGAATTATCTTTGTGATAGTTCTTAGTGAAACAGATGCATTTTGAACATTTTAGTTAAAACAGCATTTTGCAGGGTACAGTTTTCCACAAAACAGAGCACTGTGGGAAAAAATGTCCCCGTCGATATTTGGGGTGGCTTTGTAAAAGTCGCCAGTTCAAGTCCATGGGCTGCCTGGTTCACAGCAGAACCTACCTGATTGCTTTATGCACTAAATTGACTACATTTGTGGACAAAGAGAGAGCAGTGGATGCCATTTACCTGCACTTCAGCCAGGCTTTTGACACTGGGGGCCCTGGGAGCTGGGCAGGAG
>NW_009186678.1:0-10872 GCF_000690835.1 Fulmarus glacialis
ATATATATAAAAACCTCAGGAGCAAGAGACGCTGGGGTGCTTAAGAAGGTGGAGTAAATCAGCAGTGGTCTTAACAGACTCACTACATAAATCATTGTCAAATCTGCTTTCTTCTCAGAATTGCTTGTGAGAGTGTACAGTTTCTTCTGTTGTGGACATGATGAAATAAGATGTGTTCCACGTGATTTGGATCAGTCATGCTAAAGGGAATGGTACCTACCCTTCCACCTACCCATTCCACCCCCTACTGATTGCTGAAATGTGGAGGTAACTGTGAGAGATGACCTGAAATCATGTCCATTACACAGTAATAATCTCTAAGAGTTTCTCACTGTCATGTCCTGATGAAATATTTTTTCAGGTGGCTGTTTTAGTGGTTTGAATCTTATCGCTGGAGTCCCATGCTGTAACGTATTCTCTGTTGGAGAACTTTGGTTTCAGATCTTTCCCTTCTTTGTTTCCTGTTGTTGAAGCTGTTATTTTTTTAAACACAGCTATTCTAAAATCATTGCTAGTGTCCTGCATAAGCAATATCCCACTTTCCTCAAAGGTGCAGTTGCCAATAGAAGTTGACTTTGATGTTCTTGGCACAGCTTTGCCTTCAGCCCCTGATGTGTAGGTCTTAGCATCTCTGCTCAGGAAAAAGAGCTCCTGGTGATGTCTGTTGCTTAAGCACAGGTGTTGTGCGAGCTCAGAGGAAGAGGATGTTGGACCCCACGGGCTCAGAGCTTTGAAGTCATTTCAGGCTGGCGGCCAGCTGTAAGCTTGCTTACAACTCAGTGGGTTCATCAGAATTCTATTTCTAGCAGGCAGATGTGTCATTCAGCAACCACAATGGTCACTTGTCTTGCGGACAGAGCCCCCAGTCCCTTTTGGCATCCCTCCTTTCTTGCGGGGCTAAGGGGTCTGTGGCACCCCCATAGGATCCTGTAGTGTAACACCCTCTGTGTCCATGGTGGGGAATCCTGATGTAAAGATTCTTCCTGAAGTGAGCTCTGAATACTTTCCTTGACTTGGTGCCTCTGCTGAGCCTCAGTATGAGCAAAACGTTCCTACTTCTTCTGTCAGAAGCATGGAGACAATTAAAATAGCTCCTGCTGCAAGTGATGATTTTGTAGGAAGTAAAAATAAGTACGGAAAAACAAACAAGACACAGGAAAGGTGCTTTATGATGACAAAGCGTCCTAACACAGAGACCCTAAAATCAGGGGGTTTATGTATGTGTGTTGAGGCAATTTCAGAAAGAAATCTGGCTCCCCATGGAAGTCACTGGCTCAGCATAACTCTGGATTTGGCCTTGTGTACACATTGAGAATTCCCTTAGAATTTCTTTGAACACAGATAAGATCTAATCTTTTGCCACAACATCAAAAGTTGGCCACTGTAACCAGAAACACTGCTGAATCCGAACAGCATCACGGAAAGTAATGATGCCAACTTTATTGGGTTGGATTTTCCTGCATGCTCAGCTGACCTTTTGGCACCCAAGAAAAAGACAGATTTTCTGTAGGGCTCAGCACCTGGGGGTGCATCTGTATTCCTGAGCTCAGTGGCTAAGCAGGCATTGAGCTGTGACTGCTGGAATCCTGGGGGTATGTGGAGCACATCCTTTCAGCTGGACCAAGGTCACTAGTCAATTAAAAACAAAATAGCACTTGGCAAGCTCATTGCTGAGAGGGGAACCCAGCAGACAACAAGAGGCCAGGAATTTCATTGCAAACTACAACTTCAAGGTGGTTTTGCCATCCAAGAACCCTGACCCTGCTTAGCCATGAGCAGATTCTGTGCCCTGTAATCCCACATTGATCTGGATTACTTTTTTATTTAAAGAAACTGACCTCCAGCAGCCACACCAGGTCTCTCTGGCCCAGCAAGTGAGTCCTGAGCATAAGTAAAGAAACAAAAGTTATAACTAAAAAAAAATGGCGGTGACCAATATTGGGCCTCAATTAAAAGGCCAAGGAAAACCGGAGAGCATTATCTTACATAGATCTTTTTACTAGTAGATTTAGTAGTTTAACAAGTTTCATTAATTCTGTTTCTCAATTGATATATTAAGGGTTACCAACTAATCAGCACATTTGCTAAGAAATAAGGCATTGTTAAAAGTCTGGCTTCTCATTACTAGCAGCCAGCCCCATTTCTTTTGTTTTTAAAGAAAGAATACACATCTCCATAATGCAAGTATTAACCAAAGACACAGGAAACCTATGTTTACATCTCTGATGTGACACAGACTTTATGTGTGTCTTTTGGTAGGTTCCCCAGCTTCTCTGTATTTCAAACGTACTCCAGAACTTCTCTGCCTCCCAAAGGTATCATAATGTAGAAGTAGGTGATGCTTAGACCGCTTATAAGTGAGGCCATGATAGTCATACTACATGCAGAAGTAAATAAATGTAAGAATATTAAAGGCACAGTAGGTGCTCAGGCACCGTTTGCTCTGACTCGCAGTGCATGTCATGCAAGTCACCCAACGTCCCCTCCCACTGTAAATACCACTTTCATGCATTTTCCTAAACATTCTCCCATGCCCTTGCTAATTTTAGCCTCTATACTCCACTGAAAAGGTCTCTTTGGCACCCTCAGGTATTTCATGTGACTGTGTAAACTCAGGCAATGCTCACTTAACTATCTTCATCTTTATAACAGAAACAAGTCCTAAAAGACCCACTGTTAAACTTCCAGTTTATGCTTCTTCCTAAAAATAGTCCTGGGATTGCATGTGGGCTAGAGACATGATTTCATACCTGCTATTCCTGGAACTTCTTTCCTGACCATGAGCGCCGCCCGGTTATAACCCTTCCTAAATACACTTCCTTAAGGAGACTTCTAAAAGATAAACGATGGGTGTGATGTTGCAAGCCTGAGGTTGCTTTGTCAACAAGGAAGAGGCTCTTTGTCCCCATGTGTGAGTGTGATAACCATTGAGCAAAACACAATGTTATTGATACAGGTATTCCAAGAGACCCTGCATTCCTCCCACACCAATTTTACATTTGCCTCCTCACACTGCCAGTGTTTCCTATTACTCCTTTCTTACCAGAACTGTAACGTAGTAGCCCCATGCCTGTAAGTTTCGGAACAGCTGTTCACATCTGTGCTGCTGTATTAGAAAAAAATACATTTGAAAATACAGTCCTCGTGATGAATGAGAATTCTTCTTCCATTTTATGCCTCTGGGAGTTAGAAGCCCACTGAAGTACTTCGTACTAACAGCAACGATAGGCTGCTTGGGCTGTATGAGGGCAGTACCTCTAAGGAGCACAAGGGCTGTGGAGATGTGATAGTTCTGAACAAAAAGATGGTGCTCTGCTCTCTTCTTCTGCCATACTGTACTGCTTGGGAGGGTATCTACCCAATCCTGATTGCATCTATGATCAGCATTGACATTTCAGCATTAGATCAGGTCAGAATAGTGCCATAGTGCCTGGCTTACTTCAGATAAAATGTGAAAGAAGTGATGACATTACTCGTTACTAAAAAAAAATATGTATCTTTACTTTTTTTGATAGAAGTGGACATCCTTGCCCCCTGTTACTGGCCAGATTGCCATCGTTCATCCCTGGAAAGTGTTTGATACCAAAATCTAAGTGATGGTATCCTTTAAAAAGCAACAAAAACATTATTCCTATAGCAGCTATTGGAAAGTTACCTTGATGGTACAGAGAGGGATGTTGTCTGAGTGCAAGATACAGTCTTGATCTACAGACCTTGCCTTTGTCACCTGAATAACTCAGCCCCTCATACTCATCTGCCTGGTCTCATAATCTTACAGTTAGTGTTACAGTGTTTTCACTTAAAAGCCCCATTTCCTGGAGTCACATGGTTTTATGTAAACCTCAGCTTTCACTTTAATAACAAAAAATAAGTAAATTCTTCATTACTTCAGAAAAAAGAATAAAAGAAGCTTGCAGTTATGACTGCATGGGTCTCAGAAGAAGGCAATAAAGAACAAAATGTTATTTAATTATTTTAAAGTTAGCTTCCTATCACTTTTCAGATGTTTGAATGCATGTATTTAACAGGTCATATATATGGTAATGGAACAGTATTAGGAACTGAGGCTCGAAGATGTTAAGGCTACATGAAATAGGAAGATGGTTGCAGAGATGGAAGTGGAATTCAGTTATCTGCATCTTAAATCCATCTTTCTCACAGCTGCCTTGCTGGAAAAGGAACTGTTAACTTTATAGCAGTGAAAGATATTATTTGCAAGAGTCAGGTTGGTGATAGTGAGCAAAACAGAACATTAAGATGTTAAAGTTGCAACAAAACCTCAATTCTTTAGCAAAATATCATCTATGTGTGACAGAGGAACAAAGTCGTTATGAAGCTGGAAGCCTATAAAGTGGTGACTGATGGCTTCATTGTGTTTGGGACAATTTCAGAAAGCAATTCCTCAGTACTTGCTGGAAGACAGTTTTTCCACTCTTCCTTAGGCTGGGAGCCAGACTGGTCTTTCCCAGAAGTGATGAAAATAAGCAGCTTTATCTGGAACTCTCCCGACACTTTCCAGCAAAAGGAGTCTTCCAATACAGCCCCACCAAACAAAAGCATGATTGTTCGCAGGCCCATAAAAATACTGCTTGCAGATGTCAAGTGAGCAACTTTAAAAGAGGAAACCAAGTTTTGATAGATGCCAGTCTCTAGTCACCATCAGGCTGCCATCATGCTCTGATGATTCATACACAAAGTGTATCAAGAAAGGCCTAGAAAGCTGTGCATAATGTGTGATTTCCTTCCTCTTCCTCTCTGAGGGCAGCAGTTCACATGTGGCCCAACTGACCTTTAGTCTCAGAAGGGGTGAGAGGCTAAGAGCTGACGGAGGTGTGTATTCAGGAAAAGAAAGCATTGAAGTCTTACATTTATTTGATTTTCTGGGACTGATTGTGTTTCATGCATTGGTTCTTTCCAAATTAAACAGGGGAAACAAAAGAAGTCAGAGGTTTGTCTCCCGGCCTTGGCAGAACTCTTTCATACTCATGTTGTTGCTTACAATGTACACAAGCAGCTTGCAGCTTACAAGAAGCCAGGACACTAATGGGACAGAAAATGCCACACAGCTCATTTTCTTTCTCTAAAGCTGACAAATCCTATCTGCAGCAGGATGCAAATGGCTGTTACGATGCAGAGCGGAGCTGCTGCAGAAGTCTTACCTCCAAACTCAGGCCAAACTGCAAATCCCCGTGCAAACACACCCTTGTGGTTTTATTACCTGCTAAAGAGCTACTTTCTCCACTCTGACCTCAGGGTCTCTACCTTTGTGCATAAACATGGGGAGGTCACCAGTGAACATCAAGGCCTTCTCCCAGGAGCCTGCGGAGGTGAGCAGGCACACTTGCTTGGGGAACCAATTCTGCAGCTGACTTCCCAGTCCCCATCCAGAACTGCACTGCCTCAAATTATAGTTAAAGTCAGTAGCGGTAAAAAGGAACCACAGGGTCCTGCAACAACGTTAATGTTAACAGCTCTGGAGTTACTGAAAAGCCACTGGGATAGGAGTTGATTGCACCCTCTCATGCTCCCCCGTCGGCCTCCCTTCCCCACATGTCCTCAGACTGCCTGAGAGACTGGAATTTTTGCCCCTTCAGCGGGTCTCAATACAGCCTAACAATACCTTTTGAAGAAAGCCAGTATTATAACCATTGCAACTACTGAAAAATCAAGTTTTACTCCAGTAAGTAAAGCTTGTAGCAGTCAGGAATACACTTCAGGATCTGGTCCCATGGCAGCTGACACCAAGCACATCAGATGGAGAATAGTAGACGTTTGCTAACACCAGGATGCTGTATTTTTGGCCACATTTCTCTTGTTTTCAAGCAATTTCTGCAGTTATAGAGCAGGTGGCACCTTGAAGCTTGACAACACAGAGTTCACCATTTTTTCAGAACTATGAGCCAAGGGAACATACCTGGAAAGCAGCAGCTCCCTCACTTTCCATCGAAGAGGATATTTCCATTTCATACCAGGCGAGCAATAGCGTGTGTCACCCAGCAGAGAGCACTGCAGACCCAGAAAGGGTTCTGGTCTGGGGAGAAGATGAATTCTCACGAATTGATCATAACAATTTTTAACTGGATTTGTTTTTTTTAAAGGGCATTTCTTCTCCTTCCTTCCTCATGCCTTTTTTTTCCCAGCAAATGAATACAGCAACAAGTCAAACCAATCCCAGCTTTTCAGGAGAAGTTGAACAGATCACAGCCAAGGTCACATGTGAAAGTAAAAGCTCATCAGGAAACACACAGGGTAAGAGCTGGGTGTGGGGCTGTCAGCCCCACTCATCTGAAGTGTGAGGGTCAATATAAAATGCTGAGCCTTAAAAGAGCTCTTTAGAGAGCATGTGGCCTTAAAAATAACGTGATCCATGTACCTTGGTACCTCTTGATTTTGGTACAGAAATAATTAGAGATCATGTTCTCAAACGTTTCTCTAGAAATATAACAAAATTTTGCTCCTCGTGCTTTGAGATGAGATTCAGCTCAGATAATTTTGCTCTGGAAATTGAGCTTTTAAGAGCATTGATACTTGGTGTAAAATCACAAGACTAATGTTTTGAAAGAGCAGAGAAAATCAAGCCAGCAGCAAAGCTACATCTGTGATGAATGAAGTAAAATTTCTGGAGTGGTCCCTGTAGACTGACTTTAAAGAACTGTATGTACATTTGGTATTTGTTCTGAGGTGCAAGATAGGCATGTGCCAAAGGTACTGTCTTACCACTTCAGGGAGGAAAATCAAATTCTGAGGTTGGCCACAGTTTTTCTTGGACTCCCTTTCTGTCCCTCATTTATTTACCTATAAGTGAGGGATTAAGTTTTCTCTTCACAGCTTTGTCTCTTGTCTGTTTAACTTAGGAATTCTTTGGACTAGAGAGACTTATTTATTAAAGGCTTGGATGCTACTGTATTGCACAAATGAAGATAATACAAACATTTACAGATTTCCATAAACATTCTGAATGCTATTATCCTTACATTTCTCCGTATATGCTACTGACTTACATTTTGATTAAAGTAGGATTTCAGATAATTGGTTTCTCAAAATACTGGTTTATTTCTGAATAATAAGCACTTAATAACATTTGCTGTTGAAGCCAAGAACTATTTTAGATTCAAGAAAAAAACGAGACTGAAAAAACCCTCAACACCACATTTCTTATGAATTACTAGACAGAACTGATACTAAAAAGAGGAAACCATTCTCTACACATCACATTGCACAAAACATCCTCCCAGCTGAATATAAGAATCTCTGTTGAGGCGAGTCTGGGGTCTGGTGCTGGCTTAGATTTCTTGGGCAAAGAACTTCGTAGGAAAAGGGTAATTTAAGAAGTTCTACATCCACACAGATGGACATCTTGAATTAATTTCTTTTGGAGTCTGTTGCCAAAAGAGCTCACGATCTGGCCTGCGTACCGTTCTGTGGACAGTAGCAGTTTTGTTTAAATCAAGTCCTCCAGATCTGATTATGCAGATTAGCTACAAAGAGACCTTTCCTCACGAAGTACAAGGCTGTCTGTGCAATGTGTATTCCACTGCAGCAGCGAGTATTAAGCCAGGGCAGGTAATTTTCTGATATTTAGTGGCTCAAGCCTTTATCACAAGAGGGTCACATCAGAAAATGCAACACTTGTCTTGGCTGAATGCCGTCTTGGCAGCTCTTCACAAACACAAACCTGTAAGCAGGTCAGTCCACTTCCAGCTTCTCTAATGTTTCATGAGCCAGTGGACACAGTAGATAATAAACCTTGTGAATCCAAGTGGTCTTTGTACCTTCCCCTGGGGCACCATAGTTGCTGCATCTCCAGAAACAAGATTACCAAAGAAGTACCGAGCTTTTCCCAGGCTCAGGAAATAAACCTTGGTGGTCAGCTGGGCGCCACCATGTTTGAATTACACACAGACACACATGGATGGAGGCACTCATCCCCACATCAATCCGTGTTATGGCACAATCAATATATCAAACTTCCCTTTCTTTATTGCAAGTCTTTCTTTGCTATGAATATGACTCATTAGGACCTGGTCATGCGTTGATCAGATTACTGTCATTATGTTCTCTGTTTAGCTAGATTTTCATTCACAATGTTGTGTTGGAGTATAGTCAGGAGAGGGTTCTCTAGGCAGTAGACCAACCCCACCTATGATAGCACTGAGATCAGAGAAATGGCATTAGCAAATTGCAGGCCAGATTTAGTGCTGATTTGTAGCAAGAACAGAAAAAATGTGCCACCCACCTAATTCTTGTTTGTTCTCCTGAGTGTGCTAATTGTAGCTGCTTTACTTGATTAGTAGGACTGACTGAACAGCGCTTTTGGAATCGGTGTCGAGAAAATCACTTGGCACATTAGAAACCTCCCTTTGATGCCAGGTGGCCTATAGCCTTTCTAGGATGTCTTGCTGTTTTGCAGACGTGTTGCTGAGGTCTATAGGCGTGGGGTAGTTTCTCAGCTGCCCCCGTTCCTGGAGGCATCCTTGTTTTAGAAATGCCAATGACCTAACAAAAACCAGAACAGGTCTCTGGACTGGGACAGCAGCAAACAGATTATCTCGGTCTTGTGACATGCCACATCAGGATCAAAGTTCTTCCCAAACTAAGTCTTCTCACTACTGTTATCTGCAGTGGACCTTGGATTTTTTTTGCTTTCCCCTGATGCAATTAAGATGAAGCAATATTTCTTTTTTAAATCTTTCCTCTGGACATGTTTCTTCTGCTGTGACCACAAGGAGCTAGTCAATAATTAGTAGTACCATCAAAACATACTCTAATGGCTCCTGTGCAGGTGCACAGGAAGATACACTGCTAATAGCATACATCAATATATATTTCCTTATAATTTCATTTTAGTTTTTCCATCCTGGTATTTATTCTGGTATAAGATGCTTTTTTGCAATTGATGTTATATCATTTGAAAGCAGATTAAGATAGTCTTCCTAAAGAGGTGCTTGTCTTTTGGAGCAGGAGGTAACAGAGAAGGAAGTAGCATCAGTAAAATCTTAGTGGTTTAGTTATACTGGTATAATTAAAAAGGAAACATGTTTCCACAGGTCATTGACCTGATGAGCTTTTTGGTTTGCCATGTATACATAGCACAATGGCATTTCTGTGGTCTAACGTAATTGAAATAATAACAAAAAAGCCATAAAAAGAAGAAGAAAAAAATCGCATATTCTAATAGAGCAGTAAGTGACACCGTATATACAATTTTCTTTCATAAATCACCCTTAAAGGATATGTGTCTAATCTAGTTGCTGAATTAGTATTTAGCCATCTACCTCTTAAACTCTGATGTTTATTGACAAAATAAAAAGGAACTCAAGGCTTCTGTTGGATTGCATGGCTATTTCTCCAGTTAACCTTATCTGTAGTGAATTTCTGATCTGAGTAATAAAAATGCAGTCTTAGTGAGTGATGCTTTTAAGAACAGAACAGCTATTTCTGCCCTTATGCCTTCAAGAGATTAAGGGTGAATTCAAGGTAGAGACCAGTTGGCATATCAAACCCACTATGTTTTTCTGCAGAGTATACAAGATTTGGAAAGATTATAGATGGGAGAAAGCACAGACAAACGGCAGTTCAGATTTTAAAGGGGTGGAAAGTAAGGAAAAGCTTCTTATGTCTGTCTTTCAGAAACACACAGTGACAGCTTTCGTCTCCAGCTTTAAATACCCCTAAACTCCTGTCTTTCGTTGTAATTTCTAATATGCCTCCTTGAAAATGCTAGTTTGTACCTTGAAGTGGGAGCATAGTTCTGCACAGCATATCATAATTTATAGCAGTATAATACACATTTGTTCATGATGATGAATGGGATCCGTAGGGCATACTTGCATGACTAATACTATTCATTTCAGTGGGACTCAGGCCAAGTCTACTCTTTGCCAGTGCAGCCCTCAGTCAGACTTTCTTTTCAAAGTAACCGTTCATCAATAACTCTCCCCTTGTACTTTGCAATTTTAGAAATTTCTGAGCACCAGCAATGCAACACTGCTTTTTGCCTCAGCTTTCCTGCACTCTGACTTCTTCAGCATTATACAGCTCCTATGTAGCAACTAAACTCATAGCATGAGTGCCTAAATGTCATCCATTTGTGACCTTTCTGTGTTTTTTTAAAAAAAATTATGTATGCATTTTACCCATACCAAGTCCCTGTGATTTTTGCCAGACTGAAAATCATGCTTACAGCTTTGCCAGTTCAGAGGACAGACTGAAAAATGCATTTATTTTACGTACTTTTTTAGAAAGTGGATTTGAATCCCGACAGTCCTATAATCATTCATTTTGAGTAGTCCCAGCCCTGAATGTAAACAGACCTGCTCTTTCCCAATTCAGTTTAGATTTTGAAACCACCACAGCTTTGACATATTAGTTACTGCAGGTTTTAAATAATTTGTAATGCACAAAAATGCATTCCTTTACTGGAATCTCACTTCATGTGTTATAGCAACAAATCTTTTTTGTTTTGTTTTTTAAGAGTTCAGTTTTCGTAATTTCTTGACAGTAGGAATGTTACTCAGTTAGCCAGAGAGCAGATCTCCTTCTCTCTCCTAGAGATCAAATATGAAACAGGTGCCCCAGTGTAATAACAATCAAGACCTGTTCCATGTCTGCATTTACAGTATAGACAAAGCATCTCTCAGGATGTTATTCACTGTTCACTTATGCCTTTGGTGGGCTGACTTCAGCAGCTTTAGCTGGAAAATGCTGACTTCAGGGATGGCTTGGGGAAGCTGTTAGCCCAACTTCTAAACTAATTCTGGATTTGTGCTTAGTGCAGTTTTGCACTCAGAATGACTTTTTTCCCTAGACCTGTGCCTGCTCAGTGTCTTTCAGTTATGATTCATCTTCCCCACCAAGACACTCAGCAGCGGT
>NW_009186678.1:10883-27048 GCF_000690835.1 Fulmarus glacialis
GGAGCTGCAGAGCTTCATTGAATTAAATACTCTGTATTCGACTATCTCATGAAACGCTATGTTGCTGGATGGCAGGGGAGAGAGGAAGTGTGCTTAGGACTCATTTTTGCCTTCAATTCTGTGCCTTAAACAGCAAAAATATCCCAGCAGTCTCATAACTACACACAGTCTTGTGCTTCTATCTTCCTTAGCTATCATTAGAAAGTAGCTGCCATTCTGTGTTGAGTTTAGAAACACCAGGGAAAGCAGATATACATATTCAAAGGGCTGCAATGAGACAACTTCACCTGCAGATTTTTCTACTTACATTATCTTCTTTCCATGTACACAGAGAACCGTGCAGGTAGGAACCGTAGTTGGTTTTCATGAGAGTGGAAAGCCATCCTTAATTGCACAGACATAAGCTAAAGTTGTGTTGTCACTTAGACAACAAGGAGGGTGAAGTACTCTCCAATTAAATGAGAGTTCCTCATCTAATGTGCAGGGGGCAAACTGAGCTATCTTTAATGTTTGTGTAGACTAAGAAGTGAGGTCAGAGAGAGATGGGATTGTGATTTCTGTCATGTAACCCCAGTCTAGCAGCGCTAAGATAAGAGCCCATAAATAAATATTTTTCTCCTTGATGCAACAAAGAACTCACCCATCTGGAATAAAAGCGAGCATTCAGGATCTTCCAATCTCATGTTAGAAATAAATAATATCTGCCCCAGAACTTCTGTCTGGAATTCACTAGTTATACAAGGCATAACCTTGCTGATAACTAATATTGTGATAATGACTTAAACAAAGTTACTGATTACTTATCTGAAGTTTACACTGGCTTTCTTTTCATTCTAGTAAATCAATAATTAAAGCTGTTCTGAAATAGCTTATTGCAGCTGGATTTGTGTGCTGTGTGGAATGGTGTTTATAAGACAAAATTATCCTTCTGCAGAAGCCAGCGTCTCACATAAAACCCATTTACCTTACTCAGGTGGTTCTAATCTGAAATAATTACTTGGATAAACAGTTTCTGCATGACACCTTTACCAGATTTCCTATGGGATCTTACATAACCTCTGTCCTTTATGAGAATATTGTAATATTTAAGGAAAAGAGGTCATGGGATTCATCCACCCTATTTCTAAACTGTTCCAATGGAAGACCTCATTCAGTATTAAAAAAATAAATTCAGTCTCTCCCTAAGTGATTCTACTAAGATGCCGTTTTATATGAATGTGGAAAATAAAAATTGTTTTCCGAGCATTTCCAGAGAAATAACTTCCTTCTGACTGAAGCGCCAGTTTTCTCTAGGACTTGCTTCTCTCTGGTGCAGAGTTTCAGACAGCCACTGCAGACCAGTTTTTGTAGGCAGAAGCTAGTCTCTCCCCTGGGCTCCCAAGGCAGGCAGTCACTGTGGACCAGTTTGCAAACTGTCCATCTGTAGGCATTCCTTCTCCCTGCCCCTCATCTGAAGGCCAGACAGGATGGCCTTGTTGGGATGGAGCTAGCAGGAAGCTGTGTAGAGCTGGATTTTCAGGTGAAAATCCGCTTAGCTCCATGGTATTCATACCATGAGTATCCAACTTAATAATTTTAGTGCCTGTGTGAAAGAGACTTCGGCACTTAAAGCACAGACTTTTCCAGGGCAGCAGAATATGGGATTTGCCTTGGAAACGAGAGGAGCACATTGTCTGAAATGCTCCTTCCTGATTCCTCTCCGTGATTACTCTCAGTCACAGCTGCTTGTTGAGGGCTGGGCTGTAATAGCATCTGTCTGCCCAGCCTGCTGCAGCCCTTACTACACTGGTCAGGGCTCACCCCCAAAGCAGAGAGCAGTCTGCTGGTCTCTTTCTGGAAGGTGGGACAGGGGCTTTATTGTTAGCTCAGATTGCCGTTTTTTTTTTTTCCCCTTTGCCTCTTTTTTCCTTCTTATCCTTCTTGTAACTGGTTGACAGCTGTTACTTAAGAACAGCTGGGAGGGAATTGATACCAGCCTGGGATAGGTTTAATTGCAGTCAAGCCCAAGTTCTGTCCTCTTGAGGAAGCTCCTTCCATACACTTCTAATCCTTCAGTTCTTCCCTCCCAGCCTTCTTTGGGGAAGAGGTTTCCTGGGGAATACTCCATTTTGTGTCCTGCGTGAGTGCTGCTTCTCCTCAGATGATGCTTCTGCTTCTCTGCTGACTGTGTACTGGTACCCAGCGATTCGGTAGACCAGGCTGCCTCCTGCCTGCCACAGCTCCACTGCCTGTAAGTCATTTGTGGGTTTCTTGTGCTTCTGGAAATGTTAATATCAAAGTTATAACAGCAGCTTCAGTCCTCAAAGTTTGTGCTGCTCAGGCATTCAGGTCTGTCAGAAGGTGCTGCTATAAGCCAATGGAAGGGAGGATAAATATGTACTGATCAAAAATGAGTCTTTTACTGTTAGATTCCCAGAAGAGTACTAGACATCTCTCTGCAAAGTATGACTGGTTATCACCCAAAGGCCCCTAAGCCTTGTGGTGCTGCAGGGAACACCAGCAGCTTTGTAACTCATCTCTCATGACACTTCTCAACCAGGTTTAAAGTTCTCAGGTCACAATGCCACACAGCTGCTATTTCAGTTAGTCTCAGCTAATGAGG
Organism: Fulmarus glacialis; assembly: GCF_000690835.1. Lineage (NCBI taxonomy): Eukaryota > Metazoa > Chordata > Aves > Procellariiformes > Procellariidae > Fulmarus > Fulmarus glacialis. The sequence continues at coordinate 13,486 of NW_009186678.1, forward strand.
TGTGTCTTCCCTGATACACTAGCATGAGCCTCAGGGATAGCTTGAGTTAGTCATGTAGTGATAGTCTAGAAAAATCCTCAGGGCTACCCCTCCTTCCTACAGCTGCAGGCATAAACATCTCTAACATTTAGGCATATCTGGATCGAGCAGTTAAGCACTAGCTAAGCTTCTTGGGATGCAGTGTCCCTCTTCCTCTACCAGAAGAGGTACTGTGCTTTGAGAAGTTATTTCTGGCCTTATTGCTGGGCTCAGGTTTGTACAGTGGTCAGAACTGGAAACTTCTGGAGGATGTTGGGGATGAATCGGTCGTAAGCCTCACCTTGTGGTATCCCACCATATCAGGCAGAGTCTTGTAAACGTTTTAAATTATTTAAATTATTATAGATACCCTCATTAATGAAGTAAGCTTGTGTACTTAGTCTAAAATTATCATTTATGTCCCGGGAAAAAGATTATAACAAACAGAAGAACTGATGCAGGCAGAGCTAGCCAAAGCAGGCTGAGACTTCGTGGAGGTGGTTTCCTTTTGGAATAGCTGGGACACAGTGTTCAGAGTTGGTGAAGGGGGAGAAGCAGGTATGTTGTTTTCTTCCTCCACTTCCATAAATCACAACTTTTAGTGAATGCAACCTGAGATGACCCTTCATTAAGCCTCTCCTGCAAGACTCTGCATTTAAGTCACACTTGCTAATTCCAGGACTGGAACTGTGATCTTGCAGAAATACACACTTGGCAAGCCTAACTTTTAGCTCAGTTCATGGAGGTGCTTAAGCAAGCACGTTTCCAGCTCACACATGCTTATGATACTTCCATGGCTTTTGAGAAAGCTCTGTAAGCATCTGTGGTAGCACAAACCATGTCTTAAAAGCTCGGCCTTGAACGCTGTGCTGACAAGCATGGCAAAATGAAAAGCAATTAACTGTATGCTGTAGACAAAGAGGGACAGGTAAATATAAAATAGAGTCAGTAGCAGGCCAATCTCCACGGGTGTACCCTTTGTTTATAGAGAAAACAAACAGGATTACAGTATCTATCTCAGTTATTTTTTTGTTTGTATCTGTGGCAGCCACAAGAAGCTCTGGTTATAGACCAAGACCCAAGTGTGCTAGTTGTGATATGAACATGGGGTGGGGAAGAAATCCAGAGACCATACAGCTTGAAAAGCAAAGTGTTCTAAAACAAACAAAAAAAATCTCTCTCAAAGTTGGCAACATTTATGAAAGGAAATTTATTCTGGATCATCTTGGACTCCTGATCACCTTTTCTTAATTTTCCCACAACTCTGTGTAGTGCCTAGTGCAACAGAGCCATCATTCTTGCCTGTGCTTCTGCAGTATAAGCAAGCACAAATGAGCCAAATTTGTATTTGGAACCAGATCTGGGCTTTTCCTTCAGCTTGGGGATACCTGAGTCTGCCAAGTCAGGGCTTGAGGCGTAGGTGTCGTAGAAAACAGAGCCAAGTATTATAGTTATGAGGCTTTACTGTGCTCAGGCACAGAGGAATGGAGCAGATCAGTGAATACTCCATGTAGTCCAACATCCTGCCCCCAATAGAAACATCTGTTCTGTATTGCTGCCTGGGATTAATAAACAATAACAATAAAAACCAAGAACCCACTCAGCTTTTCTAATACCAGTGCCCAGCCACAGAGTAGATGACCAAATTCCTGCTCAGTGAATCAGAAATTTCCACTTTCCTCTTGCCTATTTTGACTACCTCTGTCTATTGCTTTTGTGTTGTTAACATGCTTTCCTTTTTAAAAGAGCTTCGGACCCAGTGATTCTCAATTATTTATTTGTGTCTTTCTGTCTTCCCTTGCTTGATATTTCTGCTCCTGTCAGGAAATTTTGCAAGCTGTTGCATCAGCCCTTTTTCCTGTTAATTGTCTTTGCTGCCTACCATGGTGAGGCTGTGCTGCGATAGCTGGATAACGCAGGCAGCGTGTCAGCGTATTGCAGGACTAGCTCTGCTTCCGGCTCCCTCGACTCTGTTCCTTTCAACTTTATTGACTTTAATACCCAGAGCACGCTTCAGTAAAGGATTGCAAAAGGATTTATAGACATTAATTACACTCACCACAGAAATATTCACCACGCAGAGTATGTTTCTAGACGGCTGTGAACAGATCTAAAACCAGTTCTGCTCAGCCCCAGCTAAACAGGACATCAAAGGTGCTACTTTGCTCAGTTCAATTTTTCTCTTCATGAGCTGTTTTTAACTAGGCCAGCCTATTGACAGTATGCTAACAACAGCAAAGCATGCTTTAGTCTACAAACCTCTTCCACCCATCTTAATAACATTCTGGAGGTGCAGTTTATTCCCTTCACTCCTGACTGTACACTCAGTGGTAATGGCCTTGGCAAACTTTCTGCATGTTGTTCCAAGGTTGTAGAATAATTATTTCCTTCATCAGGCAGAACTGTTAAGTACATACTTTAAAATCACAGCTGGTTGCTATTCTTCACTCACATCTGCATTCAAGTTGAGATGAGATGTTCTGGGGGCACAGATCTCGCCAGTTCTTCCTTCAACTAGACAATATATGAGAAGCCTCGTCTTAATGATACATACATTTTAGAACAAACAAAAAGAGGGAAATACTTGGTTCAATTTCTGAGTGAGTCATTAGGTAGCATGGGAACACATACACTTTCTATTTCCTTGCAAGGTGGGTTTTAATTCCTGAGGAAGTTCTGTCCCGTTGGCTTTGTTCTGTAGTACTCCTTGGAAAGTGGAAAGTTGATTTATGGTGTTTGGAAACAGTGTTTGGGGAAATCTTCCTGGAAGGTAGGCCTGGGTGTCTGGGCTGAACTTTCTAGGATTGTTTGCTTGCTATTGGCAGTTGTCTCTCTTCTTTTGTATATGTACAAATAAAATAAGTTACATTGAAAAGAGACTGAAATACCACATTACTTCTCTTTCACTGAATCTGACATGCAAGTGTTGCCACTGGACAGTGGTGTAGCAATATGGATACAGAGCATCAGGGATATTTGTAGTCTTTTCAGGCTAAGGCCTGCTGGGCTGTACTCAGTAAGAGTTCTTTCTGCCTTGTCAATAGACTTTTTCTACTTCACCCAAGAAAACAAGGACATGATCAGAAAATGCATCTCCCGGTGAGACCAGGTTGTTGACATAGAAAAGTGCCTTTGCAATTCCAAAGCATTCTGGGCTCTTAGAATGCTAATAGCATGCCTGGAAATGAAAGAATTTATTTCATTATATTTATTTTATATAGTAGCTAAGCTGGTGGAAGCCAAGAAGGCATTTAGCATTGTCCATGCAAAAAGTAAAAAGATTCATTACTTGATCAAATGGGGTTGGATGGAATCTCCTTTCCATTTTTGACAGATAAGCAGGAGTTGCACATCTTCCTTCCCTACTAACTTCAATCTATGATTTGCCATGTGGGAAGTTCATGCAAAGGAAGTGAGTTACCAATGGTTGCAAAGTCATATGTCATGGTCACTAGACAATTTTAACTACATTTATTGATTGGGCTGTGATGATTCGGCATCTGGCCTTGTTCAGACTGACCTTGTCCTCTTGTCCAAATAAACAATATAATAGAGAAAAACTAAACATATTTGCTTTAACAAATTTGTGCAAACAGGGCGTCATCAAAAGGATGCCTTCTCTGCACAGCACCCTTGCCAGCTCGTTCAGTGGGATGACTTGAGTCTGATAATTCTGGAGAGCTTTTGCCACTAGCCTCTAGGCAGTAAATTAATGAAAAACAGTTCTTGTCAGTCCTCTTGTTTTCCCGTTTCACCTCTCCTTCCCGGTGTTCTTCGCCATTCCACTGTAGGACCAGTGCTGGAGCTGCTGCAAAGGTCTGCTCATTCTAGGGAGGCACTACTGGGATGGGAAGAGCATGGAAACTGGTCTGCCATTTGTTGCAGTGAGGGAGGGGAGAACAGTGCTTCTGCCCAGATGTGAGGCTTCCTCTTGCTCTGTCTCCCACCCATCGTCATGAGGATGGAAGTGCCAGCTGCTTTCCCTTTGGGTATCCTGATTGCAAGTTGGAAAATCCCTACCTGCTACATCATATGAATTATGTAATACTTGAGATGACAAAGAAGGGTTTACCAAAACAGTACTCTGGAAGAGCAAAGGAGTAAGGGCTAAGTTCATCATATGCAGTTTTACAACCTGTAGCAACCACAGATGTATGCTGCAGTCAGAACTCCATTTCCACATTCTGCACCATGCAGGAGCTGGGGAACACTTACATCACATACGCTTTTGACCTTTGCCCAGATAATAGGTTTGAAGATCTTGCTGTAGCTCCCCACAGTAAGTTTCACCCAGATTAGGGTTCTGTGGTCCTGAAAAGGAAAACTATACAGAGTAGCAGATTCCCACTAGAATTCTTGCATGCAGATAGTGTTGATAAATCAGTCACCAGATGCAATATCAGGAAACTTTTATACAAGTCTTTAATAAAAAAATTCGACAAAAATATATATATAATCAGGCATTTTATGCAATGCATACATTCTTTATATCTGCAGGTACAGATAAATAACAGAAGGCAAAACCAAGTATTTTGCTTATCTTTGGCCATTAACCAATAATCACCCCCCGAAGAGATATTATAGGGTTAAGAATAAACTCAGTCTGTAAATATCTCTCATTACAGACAAAGTATCAGGCAATAATACAGTAGTTAGATTTTTAGAAATGTAAGGAAATATTTCTTTAACACTGCCCAATACTGAAATTTAACCTGGTTTGCTGCTATGGAACTTAAGGCCGCCTTTAGTTGACACACAGGCAACACTCCTGGGTTTATATGAGATATACTCCAACCCTTACCTTAACCTACTTCCCTTCACCATACATTGCTCTAAAAAGCCAAGCTATATCCTCTTCATGAAATAAACTAACATGAATTCTTATCTGTGGATCAGTTTCCTGAACCCCAACCAATGTACATACATACAGAGCAGTTAAGCTTCCTTAAGTCAATATTTTTTCTAACTCAGTGTCCCAGAATAATAGCTATCCTTCCACTTTACAGCACAGATGCATCTGATGGCTCTACCAAAGCAATATATACATGATACACATTAAAAATCATAAAAGCAATTTTAAAGGTACATTGGTAACATGTAGCAGCTTATGTCTATATATGTACATGTTTTCACAGTTATATTTTAGAAAATTGAGAACACCAGGAATACTTCTATTGTGTTTTCTATAAATATTAAAAATTTACCTGTCAGGCATTTTGACAAAATAGTATCTATGTTATCACTTTAAATAGCTCTTGAAAACCTGTAGAGTTTTAAGCTTAAAGGCTGTAAAGTTTGAGGATTCTTTAAAGTATTCAGCTAGTTTCAGCAGCTGGGCCACCTGCCAGTTTGTTTGTTTGTTTGTTTTCTAAATTCAAATCTGGTAACAAAGGAACTCCACTACTTTTGATGGGATAGGCAAGTTCTTGACTAGGCTGGTGGGCATCACTCTTCGAATTGCCATGCGACATAGATGTTGGAGACTGGAAACTTGTCTTGGAGTTGCCCAGAAGTACACGCTGCCATCCTGTGTCCTGCACAAAAAAAAAAGAAAACAAAAAAGCCCACCAGAATTATCCCACCTGAATGATTTCAACTTAGTACAAATTCTCACATACATTGCTGGTTAGGGACTTCCTGTTTCTTAGTTCTAGCTGTTCCAGACTCATTTACACTAGATGCCAGTTCTTCTTTTAAGTTGTAGCAGCACAATAAGCAACTTGCTGATTATCTATGCAACAGGCCTGAGCAGATCTTCCAACAGCTATTGAGTATACCACCTGAAACTGCCTTTGATTATCTAATGGTCTTTTTCCAATCCACATGTTTGTGGGTCTGTCTTTTATTTATTCTCAAAGATAAGAAATGAGTTTCTCAGCTTCTTGATTTTACTGCTATTCCAGGCATGTTTAAACAAATAGTACCAGAAGTAAAGCCAAGTCAGAAGCATCAAGTTGCAAGTCACAACTGAAGATTTTTAGAACAGTTAGCCACTGTTTCCAACCTTTGGGTTACCTTAATATTTTAGGAAGAAAAAAAAAAGTATATACTTGCCCTGCAGCTAGAACACTGCCATCAGTAGAAAAAGTACAGCAGAGCCCATTGTTCAGAGGTGCAACTTGTACAGGGTATTCTTCATCAATTCTCCAGAATCTTACCATTCTGAAAAGGGAAGAACAAAGTAGTAAGTTATCAGAGTAGACATTTAATTCTGCCTGATATTTTCTCTGACGCTGCACATGAAACTAGTCTGAAGCAAAGCTCAGGGAATTTTTATAAACATTTTAATATGCATACAAGGTGTTTTCAATTTGGCCTGAAATGCTATGATTTCGTCATTCCTGATATATACCTTCATCTGTACTTCAACCATTTTAACTCTGTCAACTAAAATAAAAGATTGCCTTCAACAGCAGAAAGCAATAACTTGAACTACAGGTTTAGACAATCTCTCTCTTAAGTGTCATATATGCTAGGAAGTCCCAATGATGCTTGTCTTAATTAAAAAAACTAAAACCCTCCTGTAGATAGTTTAATACCCTTGCTGCATCTTGAGAAAGCATTCCTCATATTCTTAAAATATAGTTCTTCAAATTACTATTTGCAGTGCTAGCAGAAGTTGAATACGAGATCACAGAAGACTTTTCTTTTTACTTTGAATCTACTACTATACAAAAGACTTACCTGCATTATTAACTCCATTTACATTTCATAGAATCATAGAATCATTAAGGTTGGAAAAGACCTCTAAGATCATCGAGTCCAACCATCAACCCAACACCACCATGCCCACTAAACCATGTCCCTAAGCGCCTCATCTACACGTCTTTTAAATACTTCCAGGGACGGTGACTCCACCACTTCCCTGGGCAGCCTGTTCTAAGGCCTGACCACTCTTTCAGTAAAGAAACTTTTCCTAATGTCCATTTTTCACCGTTTACAACCCCTCTTCTTCTGTTTTCAGCTGTTACACACTTAAGTTATTCAGATCATCTACTCTGTACACAACTAATTATTGCTAAATTCAGAATGAACATTAACATATACCAGACAACTCATCTACTTTTACCAAGACCATTAGAAGTAATTTCTCAGTTAAAAAAAAAAAGCTGACTTAGTATTTGAAAGTTCATGTCATATGGAAAGAATTAGAGGAGTCTAATAAATCTTTCCTCATACTTACTTATCATCAGCAAGGCTTGCAATATGTAGTCCGTCGTGACTAAAAGATACTGATCTGACCCATCGGTCATTTGCACCTCCAGCAAATATTGGAGTAGGAGGGGGAAACAGATGCCTGGAGATAGAGAGACACTTAGCTAACAGCATAATGTTTAAGAACTATGGAAGTGTTTCCTTCAGCCATGACTAGCAAAGCTGAGGAAGAAAAAATGGATTGAAGATTTAACCATGAAATCAGGAGTGGCGATTGAACTACTGTGTCTTTTGTAATACTGAACACTTCAGCTTTGCTGAAGATGCTTAAATTAGTACACATTAAAATATCAGCGCTTTAAATTCTTTCTCAGATAGAAGAATAATCTCCACTGCTCTGCCACTTCAGGATTACCATCAGCCACTGCTAAGATTTTTCCCAATTATCAGTTTAATACATAAACCCATTAATTTTCAGTAGTCATCTTCACTCTAGGAGAAAGTTTCCAGATTTGACTACTTTACTTACCCAAATTCCATAAGAATAACTCCAATATGTGGATCCCAGACATAGACTCGAGTATCATAAGATGCAGTAGCCAGTAAAGCTCCATCGGGAGAAAACTCACAAGCTACAACATCATTGTGATGTCCTTCAAGTTTCCGTATCATGGAGTATTTATCCATATCCCAGAGAAAAACCTGCAATTAAATAAGCTAATGTTATAGCTCTGCTCAGAGATGCAATGAAGCATTTACTTTTGGTTTTTGTTTTTTTTTTTTTTTTTTAAAGTATAGCTGCTAGTCTTATTTAGGATTATATTAAAATCAGGCATTATGAATTACTACAATTAAGAAATATGCTCAGTGTCATACTTGGATTAAAATCAAGGTTTTTTTAAAAATAATTAAAGCAGACATGCAAGTTCTAACTCAAGTTTGTTAAATGTTATTAACAAAATAAGCCAAAATATAAGATAAAGGCAACACAATTTAACCATGTAGCTTACTGAAATTCATGTATTACAAAACTATTTTATTAAAATATGCAGAAATAAATAGGGTTAAACTCTACAGTCCCCTCTTTTCAGTAACTACCAAAATTTTAAGAAATATACAGACAGAAAATGTAAGGTTAACATATTGTTACTCCAGTGGCATCCCTTTGAGTTTAAGATCACTTGTTTACAATTGGCTTGGATCACCAACGTCAGCCTAGGAAGAGAAACAGATACTGCAAGCAAAAAGAATTTTCACAGCCAAAAGTTACGTCTTTGGCAAAACAATAGGGAAGTCTAACCACATTATTAGAAAGAATTTATGCATTTTAAATCAAGTCAACAGTAAAAAAAAGACATTAATATTACAATTTACCCGGCTAATTGCATATCGTATTACAAAAATTGATAAAAGATTATAGTATTCTGGGATTTTACATGCAGTTGTACATTATATATAATCAAAATAAAGACTGTGCAGAATTACTTAATAGGAACGATCTATGTACTGCAGCATAATTTTACAGAAAATGTAAGTCTTTAGCATATGATGTTATGTCCCTAAAAGAGCTCATTAGGGTCCTTCATTTTTCCCCTGACTCAGTTTTACTGCACAGATTAAATACTGACATCTTGGATAAATTTATATGTTTGACCAAAGCAAACATAGCCTTAGTGCCTCACATACTTCCTAAAACTGAACCATTTCACAATCAATTATATAAACGTGTTGACCAATTTCTCCAAGGAGACCCCAACATTCCATAACACTGTAAACTAAGTTTCAGGAGTCAGTGTGTTTCACTGCTGTGAAAATTATTTAAAAAAAAAAAAAAAAAGAAAGAAAGAAAGCAGAAAGTGGACATCAACCAGCACCTGCGTACGTACAGTACACCTTGCAGTCGAATGCAAGGTTACTTCGTCCTACGGTAAAGTTCGCCCCCAGCCTGGTAGCCAGAGATGCCACTCTTTCTGCCCAGCTAACACCATTGTGCTCCTGTGTGAGTGGTGCCAGCTTAACCTCAATCACACCAATATTGCTGCCACCACCTGTGACAGGGAAAGCAAGAAGCTTATGGAAAACACACAGCCTAAAGATATCAATGTATACATCCACATCTGCTCTATTTAAAGAAAAAACAAAACCCAGACCTCAACTATTCTCTATCAAATCTGCACTGATAATTTAAAGTATAAAATGCATTTGAACAGTCATCCATATAAAGTGGTATCCAATGATTGAATTGTGCTTTTACTCAGCATCACTAGGCTTCATCATTAAACTACCTACAAAGACCCTAGACTGAATTCCCCTTTCTGTTTTATTCTAATTCTTCAGTGCCAAGAAAAGCAGCTTATGGCATACGTGCTTTACCTGCACTGCTTTCAGTCCTCTAGCAGGGCATTAGAATACGGATGAAAACAAAACCAGTATGCTGTTCTTCGTTCTAGATCTTTTAGACATGAGTGCTATTTGTATTGGAAAACATGTAGAAACATTTTTGTTCAGTGGGAGATACCATGACTGGCTCAGACTTTGAAAAGTCCTTTTCATTGAGCAGGAAATAGAAAGGATAAAATCAATTACAAAATAGTTTTATGCATTAATCTAAGTATCTTTCAACACTGGAAGCTTTAGTCGTCTTTGGTTTTATACTATGAACATGTGCAGATATGTAGAACTATTTCTCAAAGAATGCTTACAGTTTCTTCAACTAAAAGCAGTGCAAGTTCAATTCATAAATCAGTGTCTCAATGCACCATTTGCTAGTTTAATTTCATGCACTTTTACATCATCATAAAACATTAGAAGTTCATGACACCGAGCACAAGCTTAATGTTACTTAGATTTAAAATGATTATGCACACAATTCAGTAGATTTAATGAACAAGAAACTCTGACACATACTGCTTTACTAGCTCCAACAGAACAGAGAATAGAAGAGTCTGGAGAGAATGCACAACCATATACCCAGTTCTGATGTCCTCTCAACACTTTCATCATATTCCCTAAAAAGAAAGACATTCCTGTAAGAATTGATTAAATATTACAAATTCAAATTGAAAAGCTTTTCCAAATTACTTCTTCCTTTATAAAATTTTATACTATTTTTCCAAACAACATCTTGCAGAGTCATTCTACACAGAAATAAAAATTCTGTCATGCAGCCTCTAAATCCTATGTCCCTATTCAGAAAGGTCACTTCATGCACTCTTTTAACTTAACCCAATAACAGCTTATACCTTTAGGGTACATATAGATAAAGAATTTCAAGAGAGCGTACAGACTGAGAACAAAATTAGTTTTTTAAGAAATCCTGACCTAACTGAGTTTATAGCAATAAAAGAGGAAAGTATGTGCATATTTCTCCTAAGTATTATAGCAGATAAACTTAAAATGCATACCATCATCTTTCAGGTCCCACACTCTCAGTGTTTTGTCTCTGGACGCAGACACTAAAATCAGGCTGCCATCCGGGGCAAAGGTTAGATCTCTGACAACTTCTGTATGGTCCATCAGGTTAAGGAGGAGTTTTCCTGTTACATGAAAACACCACAATTTAAAATGAAGGACTGTACTTCTAATCAGATCAAATGCTTTATGGATACAAATACAGAATACAAAATTACAGCACGTAAAGCCAAATTTTCTTTGTAGAAATGCTCCCTACAGTAAGAAGCACGCGTATCCTTTTAGACTCTTCTGTATCGAGAGGCAATTTCCTGAAGAGCTAGTAAATCTATACAATAAAACCATATGCCTCATAATTAAGGCAAGACTTGTCTTTTGATAGACATCTCTGTTCTAAGCTTAAATTTACAAGATAACAACAAATTAATCAATAGTCATTAGTTTCATTTTTTTAAACCTGAGAAGTTCTCTACCAACCTAGCAGCTGTGCTACCAGCTAAATTGAGATTCCCTAATTTCAGATTCAGTCTCTTATCATTTGAACAATTATTTAGTTTTTAAAAAAAAAAATAAAAGGTCCTCATCAACATAATCCTTCCCCATACTCAAGAACAGAGAGCAACTTCATGTTTCACTAGCAGTATTTGAACACTTCTAGTTGCAGGAGTTCATGCTTTTTTTAGATTACTTAATTTGTATCCAAGGTTCCATTCCCAACTAAAATTCTGTAAGCAATTCATTCTGTGTATTAATGACGTTACTATTGCATAAAGTAACAATGAAGTGCCAACTTCCTCTCACATATGCTACCTGTATATACGTCCCATATCTTGATGCGCCCATTGTTCAAGCCTGTTGCAAGTAGCAGCTGGTCTTGCCCAAATTTGAAACGGTGCCATTCTATATTCACACAGCGGCTCTGCTTCTCAGGCACTGAAGACCCAAAAGCAAGGCTCCAGACGATATCACCACAGTCTATTATATGTTCATAAGGCTTATTTTTCTGACCGCTGTCACTATTCTGCCTTGGAAGTCTTGTACTGGTAGAATTTGCAACATTCTTTGTGCCATGCAACAAGCTGCAAACCAAACAAGAAATACAAAAAAATGGCATAAAGTATCTTGAAAAATAAATAGAATAAAAAAGTCTTTAAGATGTAATGAAATCTGCGAGTTGTCATAACGTACATTTTGGAGGCCTGTAATGATGCATTTTTACTTTCAAATTATAAAAGCAGCTTTTTCTTATAACTGACAAAAATTACTAACATCTGGAAAGCTTCTTACACAATATACTAATACTTTTCTACACATTTTTACCTCTGTGGAGAGCAATATGTTAACTTAACCCACTGTGAAAAACAACGTTTTTAAAGCATTTAAGAAAAGTGAGTTACAAAAATTTCTAAGACTTTCTGCTAAATGAGCAAGAAGTTCCCTGCAATTCACTTACATGTGTTAAATATTGGGAAGAGATACCGAGGCCAGCATATGAAAACCAATTAACCCTCCACCAGAAAGAGAAAAAAAACAAAGGGGAGGCAGGATTTGCTGGAAGGGGAAATGTAACCAGCTACAAAAATGCAACTGCTGGTTACTCACATCATTAAAATGTAACCTGCAAGTGAAAATAAAATGTGTCTCTTGGAACTTAACTTGCATTCTAGTAAGAACGATAAGGAAAGTGTTTTACCTTTAACTAAATTCCTAAAAGGTAAAACCAAATAGCTTACTGATAGGAAATTTAAGAGTCCAGATCTGCCCGAGTCTTTAAATTTCCTTTTCATTCTAACTTCCTCTTATTTTAAAGCGTCTGAATCAATTAATAAATCATTCCTCCATAGCCTTTATGAGGTTGCAATATGCTTGTTTCTCTCGCTGGTCACAGAGGAAGAGATAAAACAATTGCTGTTACTTTAAAGAATTAGTTTTTCCCAAAGACGTCAAAGCCTAAAAAGCCAATACATGTATTTTAATCTATTAAAAGCTATCTCCTATTTTGAAATTCTTAAGTTTTTCAGGTGAGTTAAAAGCCATATGGTTTTGTCTTACAAGTTATTAAGGCACTGAGACCAGGGGACCAGCTTCACTATGCGATGCCCTTGTGACCAAGCAAAGTAAGATCCATCAGGAGCAAATGCAACAGTCCAGTTTTCACGTCCACACTTCTTGTCAAAAGGAGAAGTTGGGGCTAAGAGTTCTCCTACAGTGCGTGATCGTGCTAAAAAGAAAACAAAGAGGAAATTCCATTTAAAAAAAAAAAAGCCAGCATATTTTAAAAGGTTACAAGGGAACCAGGCAATATGTTAATTGTTTTGCTTTTATTCCATGACATTTAAAGTAATTGGGGAAGGGGTCATATCGACACTGTATAACCAATCAAAAGACTAAGCCTCAGCTGCAAAAGAGACTGAGTCACTAAAGAGAAACAGCTTGGTGTTAAAATGTCCTGGTCGTTATGTAAATAATATCACATCTCGATGTCAGAAGCAGAACTCAAATAAATTAAAAATGTACGGAAACTAGCTATTACTTCGATTATTGTAACTGTAGCTCTAGAGACAGCAGTAAAACTATGCTCCAACTTGACCTAATACTTCAGTGTTTAGCAAATAAGATGCCCAGTAATGATTTTTTTTTTACCTTTAAAGAAAAATGTGAGTACCCTTGCACACTTTAGTATCCTGCCCTCCTTCAGAAAAAATAAATTAAACAGCAGTCGTAGGAAACAAGTTAGCACTGTGCGATCAAATTAGTTGGTTTTTCCCCTGCTTTACAATGTAACTGGATGTACCACGCTTTCCGTCTGCAACCCAGGCTGCAGGTGCGGGGCCAGAGCTTCGGAGAGAGCTCACCGGTGCCGTCCACCACCCTTGTTGTTTTTAGATCGTGGATGTAAGTGACGGGAGTAAGTCCGTAGCAGGCAGTCCAGGAGTCAGGCGGGAGTGAACGCTAGCGCAGTGAGCGGGCCCTGGCGCC
>NW_009186679.1:0-12753 GCF_000690835.1 Fulmarus glacialis
TGATTCTATGATTCTATGATTCTAAGAACTGGATTCAAAAAAGGGTGGTGCAAAGACAAGACCAAGTCAGAGCATCTTCCAGCCTCTCCCAAAGCCATCACTTCCCTCAGGTGTCTTGCAGAAGAATCTGAATATGGCATTTACTAAAATATAAATGTGCGGCTAAGGTAACCCAAATATGGTTTCCTTAGCAGAAGTACTTCATAGAAATGGTGTCTAAATAAAGGGTACAGGATTTCACCTGTGATGTAGCAGACACCAAGAAAAAGCAACATTACTGCAGGGGGTAATGCAACCCAAACTGCTCAACCTGTTCCAGCTATTTTTGAGAAAGAAAAACAGAAAAATGTTGGCTGGTCATCATTTTTAAAAAAAAAAAAAAATCTGTTTTTTTTAAAAGCTCCATTGTCCATCATCTTTGAGCATGTTTTATTTTAAATTAAATTGGAATAAACAGTTAATGTGAGATGAGTGAATTGTCCCACTTGATTTAGTCTCTTTTCATAGAGGAGACATTCTGCACCACTCATCATGTTTCTTGCTCTTCCCCATACTTTTTCCAGATTTACCATATCCTAGAGATGAGGAACATAACTGCACACAGTGTTGGTGATGCAGACTGTGAAAGAAGTGTACATGGTGGCAGGGGGAGTGGGTTACAAGCAGGAAAGGGACAGAGCTGAAGGCTCCTTCGTAAAACAGGATTCTTTTCCCATTTCTGCTGCAAACATTTTATACAGCCCTGGTCTTACCACTTAGAGTAAGCTTTTCACAAGTGATCGCTATTTTTACATGATATATTTTCTGAGTATCTAATGTGGGAACTGAAGCCAGATCTTCATCAGTGATGAATTCTAACAAGTGCCTCCTGGTTGTGCTTTCCACACAGAGGAGGCTATAAACAGTACTCTGAAAAACCAGTCCCTAGATGTCTCAAGACAGACACTCAAAATGGATAGCTACTGTTGACAATTTTGGTTTTAATCTTTGTACATCGATGCTAAGGAGAACATGGCTTAAAAATGCCTATTTGGAAAGGAGCAGTTCTTTATTCTTTGCATGCTCTGAACAACACACCCCGAATATGGCATAGGGCCACATCAAATGGGGATAACAAAAAGAAATAATAATCATTCATTCACTGAATGCAGCAGAAGGCCTGTAGAAAATTTAATAAAGGGCCTCATAAGGCTGTATTACAAAGCCCTAGCTCAAAACTGTACAGGCAGTCTTAATGCCTTATCTGTCTGAGCCTGTCCTGGCAACTCATACCCTCTCTAGATGCAAAGATTATATAGGTTAAATAGCAACAAATGAACAGTGGGAGGGAGTTCTTTTGGGAACATCCCAAAATACTTATTTTGTTCCTTTTCCTGGCTGAGGGCATTCAGTAACCATGATGCAGCTTGTGTTTGAAATCCTCTTGATGCCCAGGACCCAAAGCATGACCCACCGATTAGTGGGCTGTGGCAGCAGCTCAGGCCAGCTGCACGGGAGCAGCCCACGTCCCGCCAGCCAGGAATCAAAGAGTTGCCGGGGGAAAATACCTCCCTGCACTTAGTTAATACCTGCCATTTGCTTCTGGTTTAAATAAAACATTGAAAAACACACACAGAATGCATGGGGAGATTTTTCAACACCACAGTTCAAATCCTATCCATGCCGGGTGAAACCCTGGCCCTGCTGAAGTCAGGAACATCCACCTGCCAAGATTCCACCTCTGCTTTTTATTTGTGCATGCGTGTTTATCTCTCTGCCTGCCTTTCTCTCCTGCCTGGGGCCTTGTTCATTAAACTTACTATTTTGCCTTTTTTTCCAGTTTGTAGGAAGTTCTTTTAAATCCTGTGCTGATACCTGTTTCACTTATAGGATTTTTCCCTCAGGATAAAGAATAATAACTTGATTTGTGACATTGCGAGCCTTTAGGTACCAAAAGTTTATTGCTTGGGTTTTTTTCTAACTTGGAATCTGCCTGTGACAGGTAGAGGTACAGAATATATTCAGGCCATAGGAAAAAGGCTTTGTGGGTGAGTGTTTTCAAGCCCTCAGGTTTTTCTCCAAAATCTCAGATTGCCAACCATGCCATGGCTTGTCAATGAGACAGATGCCCCAATCTTGAAAGTGATGCAGAAACGAACACAAAGGAAATAAAAGAATCTAGGCACGTGACAAATAAGCTACCCACCAAGTATCCAACCTCAAGGAAAATGCATGCTCATTTACATTATGTAATGTAGATAAAATAAGATTTACTGAATGCTGATTTTTCTCATCGGCATATCACAGAGTACAGAGGCAATGCTAGAAATGGTGACAACCTGTGTCTACTCTCACACAGAGCATCCTCTTAAACTTAATGGAAATGTAAATACAAAACATTCACTGCAATAAAAGTCTCCAGAGATAGAGCCTAAGTAGCATGATTAGTATGGAAAATGCTTCATAAATCCTAACTCCAATAATCTCTGGTACCATAAAGGATTCATCTCATTACAACTTTAACAGAGCCTTGTTAATTCTCACTTCACTAATCTGCGACCTTGAAAATTCCCTCTCCACATTTCAGTAAAGCGTTGACAGCCGAGTGAAACGGGGGTATTCCAGCAAGGGCAACAGGTGGTGGAATATATTCCAAAACACTCACTAGTTTTATATAAAATACTGTGCCTGACTAAATTAAATGAAATAACAAGCCTTTCATAAATTATCATCCAGCATTTTTATTTTAGCATTTTAAATCAAATATCATAATCTATCCATTAATTTATCACATAGAATCTTTTGCAAGGCTGCTCTCAGTCAATTATAGGAATAAAAGGGGTTCTGCATTATGGGTATTTCTCCTGACACATCTCTGAGACAAATTATCTAATTTTGGAACTACTTCCTACTGGCTGTAAGCTTTTCAGACTGCTATTAACAATAAAAATCTTGAAGTGCATATATACACACATACACACATATATATGTGTGTATATATATAGAAAAACACATGTTAGTACAGACTTGTAGGCGTACATCTCCTGGTACCACTAACATGGCTGCATAGTTTACTGAAGACTTGCACAAACATAACTCTGCTTATAAGGTAGTTTGGGTAAAAAGGCAAAATGACAGAACATAAGAAATTCTGCCCAGTTTTGTTCAGGCTCAAGAGCTGGCTTTACCTCTACTGCCCTTGAGTGTATTTTGAAAAAGATTAAAAACCCCTCTAAATGTAAATATACCTTAAAAAATGATCCTTGCTTTTTCCAGCAGCAGGCAGACAGCAACTTACGTAATTTCTTACCAAAAAGGGACTACTGATCATAATTAGGTATTAAGATTTGAGTTGTTAATCACTTCACTACCATAGCTATAAAATCCAGAGAATAAAAACATTTTTTTGCCATTATGCAACAACCACCACTATCAAAGTTTTAATAAAACTACACTGTATTACTGGCTGTGAAATGCAGCAAAATTTTGATGCAAAATGGATTAGTGCAGATGACATCATCAAGAGTTCCACATTTAATTCTCTTTTGTTATCAATTTTACATCATCTCTGGCGACAGTACTATTCCATTACTGCAAGTATAGTTATATTTTGTCAGTACACCCCTCCAAAAGGGCCCAAATCGAGACCATTTCAAAACGTACTACTTTATACTCCTCTCTTCATGGTTTACCAGTGAGCATATTGACACATGGGGTACCAGTGTGCCTGTCTGCCTCTGAGACCTTACACGAAAGAGGGAAGAGCAGAGCACAGGGGCACCTTAGAGCCACAGAAAGTCCTTGCTGAAGCCGGCAGCAGTGTTTTGCCCTTTAAAACCGTTGTGCATTACTATGTGCTGTACTCTCAGAGAAAACACTCCTCATATCCCCAGGCTGCTTCCATCCATCTCGTCTGCACCCTCATGTGGAGGAGCCACCATTACCTCTCTCTAATCCTCAGCAGCGGAGCTCTGTCAGTGGGATGTCCATGGGGGAAGCAGGGAAAGGGCAGAAATGTAAGAATTTATTTCAGATTTCAAAACATTGATGTATTTGAGATAGTGGGTGGCACACCTGAGCTGTACTAGAAAGAGTGGCTCTAGGTGCAGAAGCACCGAAGCTGTCCGGCCATCGGGAGGAAACACATTATACTGTACAACTGAACCCTGGCATGGGGAATCCACTGTTTGTTACAAAATTAAGGAAACAAAAATGTGTCATTTTTCTCCTCGATATGAGTTCTACAGGGTGTCATTTTTTAGCTCCTGCCTTTCCCATGCATTGAGAGCATATCTTAACAAATATGTTAAGTTGGGACGTTTGATGGACATTTCCTATTCCCATTACTTTGATAATAATTTCTGTAAGGTTATGAACGAGTGGTCTTGCAAGTTCTTTCCCTCCTCACACACAAGAGCTCTGCCCAGTTCTGTGGTGCAGAAGCAAAAAGCTTCTGTTATTCTAGCCACAATTTCTCACTTTACTAGTGTAGAAGAGCACAATATCTCCTGCCTTCACAGACGAAATTTCCTGAGCACCCATCACTTTGTTACTACAATCCAAGTTACAAACCTTTGAAAGTCATAAAAGTCTCAGTATATTTTAAATGTTTTACTTCTCAGCCCATTTAAAAAACATATATGCCAATATTTCATTCCCCTAGAAGCTTTTCACATGATGTTATGCAGTTTGACAAAACTTTAAGATATTCTAAAAGAAGAAAAATGAAAAGGCAACCAAGCTTTATTTTAGCACTTAAAAGATAAGCTAGAAAATGAACATACCAACAGCCATCATGTAATCCCAGCGGTCTATGAGGCACATATTGAAGATCAGGTGGTCAGATGTTTGCCCTTGGCCAATGAGTGGAATGTTTCTCTCCAAATTTTGGGTTATTGCAGAAGTCCAGCCAACGAGAAACCAAAAAACTATCAGGAGAATAACAGCCAGCATCCTCATCACTCGTCCACCTGTCATGTATGGAATACGCTGAGCAGTTCGGGACAGGAATACCTTCAAAACCCTGAAAAATTCAGACAGTGCAGAATTAAAGACAGCACTAGCTGTGTCGCAGGAATTAGACTTTCATTTTATTTCACTATCAGATTATTGAAAAAAATTATCTACGTTATTTCCCCTGACAGTATGTACAAGAGTGAAATTTGAAACATTATTACTTTCATATTCATCGTATTTAAATGGAACTGATTGCTGCCCAGAGAGTACTACACAGCAATAATAGAAAATATTAGCTATGCTTATGTTAGAGACATGCATTCACATGCTGTGTTGTCAAGCTGTTTTGTACCTTCCAGCTCCCTGTGGAAGACTTCTGTCTTTGGAAAAGGGAAGGTCATTTCCATAAAACAGCAACTACATGTGTGAGATTTCATTTCATTTTGATGCTGTCTGTCTGCTCATCCCCAGTCACACTATTTCCAGAGAAAAAAATAGCACTTCTTGGATATTTTTCCCATTGAGTTTGATGCTTCTGAGACAATACCTTACTCCTCGTAGAAATAACTGTGGAAGACACTTTGCTAATTAAGTGTTTTCTGACTTGTTTAGAGGCAACAACATGTTTTTCAAGCTGGAACAGAACCATCGTAAGAAAAGCCACACCATATGTCAGGCACATATACCATGTAACAGTCATTGAACTCACTTCAAAAATATTTGCACTTACTATTAGGATAGGTTTACTTCCACCAAGAACTGTTCAAGGAAATACCACCTGCATTTTCTACCCATCACCACCTGCTAAAGCAGAAAAAGGTCCTGCTAGGAGCATGAGGGCAACAAAAATTTGAGGAAATTGGCTCAGGAAGAGGGAGCAGTTTGACTTTTCACGTAGCACAGAATATCTCTTTGTGTTGCCTGCAGCACGGGATCTGACAGAAGCATCTAACCTTCTCCTGGTGTTTTCCTACGAGAAAAGGAGGCTGCAAGGGCTGCTGCTGCCATTGCAGTGCTGCTGCCATTGCAGTGCTGCTGCCTTGACCCTGCCTGGGTGGGCCAGTGAGGAAAGGCTATCACGGAAGTTTTCATGTACCCAAACCTTTAGAAGTAGATGGGCTGAAGTTTAAAGGCTTTTTTAAAGATTGGGGTGAGGAGCCTTTCAAAGTGAAAAGGTGAGCTGTTTCAGTGATTTTGTCCTCAAAACCACGGTGGTTCCTGATTCCAGAGCATGAGCTTGTCCAGTGAATACTCTTGATATCCATGAAGGGACAAATCATCACTGAGATTTAGGGAACTTGGGTTTTTTTTCAGAAAGTTGAGCTTTTAAATGTCAGCTCTCAAGTCTTTTCAGCGTACCAAGCACCAAGCCACCTCCCAGGCCGTTCCATGGCCAGGCCTGCTGTTTCAGCAAAAAAAAAATCACACTCCAGATTAATATTTATGCTTATATTTGTCTAAGAAAAGGCAGAACCAACTGGTGCTGCCTCTCAAACAAATAATTGAGCAGTGTCTTTTAAGGCAGAAGCACAAAAGCTTTTCCACGTCCATAAAAATGAATCATCGTTTGACTACAAACACAGCCTTCACAGTGTGCATTAGGTGAAGTCAGAGATCTGAGTATGTTCAACATTATTCAGCTGTTTCCCTCCCTACAGTTACTCCACAGGGAGTCACAGTTTTTGATCTTTCCATGTTTGATAGATGTTCTGCTCTCCCTTTACAGATGCTAAGTGTTTTATGTTGGAAGCAGCTTCCCAAAGACTTCAGGCGGGATAGACAGACAACCCTGCGGCGGCAAGGCAGGCGACTCCCTCCGCATTGCTCAGCCACACCACTACTGTTCCAGGCAGCACCAGTAAATCCTCGTTTTTAGAGCACTAAAAATGTATAAGCAAAGGCTCTCCTCCCCTCCCTTGTGAATGCCGATCAATTCTTAGCTTCTTTGAAGGGAAGGAAAAGGTATTCTTTTTGTAATGCACTGGAAAACACCATCTTTTCACAGATACAGTTTGCCATTTGAGAAAAATATCACACGTTTATGAAGCTTTAAGAATTGCAGAAATGGTACAAACCAGCTGAGAACTACTAGAAACTTTTCTTTTCTTTGTATTTTGGCTCTCCAAAGTCAATTCTTGGTGATTGTACTAAAGCCAACATGTGAGCCTTTTCTGGACGTAACAAGGCAGGACCCGTTATGTTTTTCCCAATACTAGCTCATTAACTGCTGACTGTGAGACAGCTTTCTAAGGGAGAGGGGTGGGCTGCTATTACATTGTTCATCTAAACGCAGTGAAACAAATAACGTTTTGCAGTACAGCAGTCAAACCCCCTCCAATTTGGATCAAACCACATTTTTTTTTCCTCATCTTTTTCACAAAAGTAAGTGTCCACCACCACCACCATTTCTACCCTGAACATGTAGGCCTACATGTAACCCAATCTTTACACTTTTTTTTTCAAAAATCCCTTTTCTGAGAAGCTTAAGGAAAGCTGGGTAAGATGCGTAGTGTTGAAAATCTCCTTTCCAGAGGCTGTGGCATAAAAGTACTCAACCAGAACATGAGCTTCAGAGTTGCAATTCCCTCATCTTCCTGCTGCAACATGAATCCAAACCCGCGTTGCTCACCACCTCAACAGTAGCAGATGTGCTCCATCTCCTCTCATCTCCTATGTATTACTGAACATATATCAAAGCAGAGACAAGTTCCCCTCCCAAGAGCATGCCTACTCACCAGGCTGGAGGGTCATTCTCCTTCCCATACCTCTAACACATATACTATCAAAGTTCACCGTAGAAAAGTTGAATCGCTGCGATATGAGACCAAATTGCCTCAGCAAATATGTATTGTCTGATGACTGGTACCCTCCATCAGAAAATTGCGGAGTTCTCAATTCAAATCCCTGCCCTGACTTCTGGGTAGACGATGCTCAGTCCCCCTTTTTCACACTGTTCTATGACTATATATTGGGTTGAAATACCTATTGAACATATGAGAGGAGGTAAGAAGTGGAGCTGGTGGGCTGCATCTCTAGGAAATTGAATATGTCCAGGGTTGTCCCTGGCACTGATGCCAACCAGCACAGAACAGATGGCATCCGTACTATTATCCTCCCACAGGGCGGCTGCGTGCAAACTGCCCGCTGCAATGGCCTGTGCCAACTCCTGAACCACGCTGGGAAATGGCTTGGGAGCATTCAGGTCAGCACGGGCCAAGGGCAGACCAAGGACCACTAGAACAATTCATCAGGACAGATGATGGAGTTCCAGCACCCAGGAATGTTCTCTGATGCTACTTAATTTATGAATATAGATGTAGCTCTGGATTCAAACCCCTGAGCAAATTAATGTTTAATTATGAGTATCAAATAAGGCAATGCCAACTGGAAAGACTCCTCCTCCTGTCCTGTGTAACCCCAAAATGCCTGGTACTGCCATGCAGTGCCTTGGTAGAAGCTTCAGACACTGTTTGAGACATATGGCCTCTGATCTAAGGCAGAAGAGGAAACTTAATCATCTTCCTCAGCATCTTCTAGCTCTTCTTCCAGCTAAAATCATTCCGCATATGCAATCCACTTTTATGTGCTGTTGGATAATCAAACCATCATTTTCTGTGACATGTCATCAGCTCTGTTTACAGGCAGATCAGACAGAACACTGCAATGTGCTCTACCTGCTTTGCTGTAAGACACAGCTGCCTTCAAGCAAAGCTTTGAACCACACAGAGCTACAGGCACCATTAAAGCTGATACGCAATAGCCATCCTTTTTACAGAGTAAACAGAAGACACAGTTCAGCCTGAATAAAGTGCCTGGAGACCACTGCAGGTAACTCCCAACTCTGCTGGCTGCACTGCCAAGTCTGGAGAGAATTAAGCTGTATGGTCCGAGGGTTTTTTTAGGGGGGGCCTGGCTCCATATAAATGGGCGAGGGGAGGGCTTGGTTACAAACACTGAGAGCTGAGAGCCAAAGGAAGCCCAGCAGCCAGGAAGAGAAGCAATGCTGCAAGTGGATGTGAAGCAGAGGGACAGAGCATGCTGCTTCACAAGCAAAGCACGTGGCTGCTGCTCTAGAAGTTACATCTTGAGATGTAATGTGTAATCTTAGAAAATAAATAAAACCATACAAAATTTTCATGTCATATCAATAATCTGTCCTGCCAACAGAAAACATGGCCCCCAAACTATCAGCTGGCTGCATAAGTGGCGGGAATAACAGGTGAAGGATCCTGCTTTGACAGCAATGACCTGGCACAGTTTGTTTATTTTTTATTTCTAGCATCTGTCATTTTGTGGCTCTACTGAGTCATCCTGTCAAACTGTTCTGTTCCAGACTGATGATTTTTATTGTGATATGAAAGCTACATCAGAAAGATAATGGGTCAAGCTCTTATGAAGTATATTGCCCTCCTATGGTGCAGGGATTATGTCTTGTCTGCTTTTTCTGGAGTAACAGCGAACACGCCACTAGTTACTTAGAGTTTGTAAACTGATGTGATTCTACTAAAACCCGTGAAAACGTACCGATGGCACATGTACGGCCCCATGTCAATACAAAAGAGAGCCTACACTTCACATTTGACACACAGGCACACACACAAACACAAACACTGAGTGCATGTTTTATTTCCACATCAGGAAAGATGACTGAAGAAAGAACATCAACACTTACGGCCCAAGACCTCACAATTTGTATTTAGATGCACTCATACCCCTAGTTACTGGCTCTCAGCTGGAAAGGATAAAACCCATCTGAGAGAGAGAAATGAACAGCTTTCTAAACCACATCCCAGATGAAAGTCTCCAAATTAGTCATTATTTACTTCCAAAGTGATTTCTCAAGACCTCAGCATAGAACAGATGTGAAGTCCAGAAGATACTCACTGAAATCAGGATGATCTTTTGTTTTATTAAGTCTGACCATCTTGAACCTGAGCAAACATGGGCTGAGAGCCATGCCATGCCAACAGTATGACAACGGCATGGCGAGACCTGCAT
This sequence comes from Fulmarus glacialis, assembly GCF_000690835.1. Classification (NCBI taxonomy): domain Eukaryota; kingdom Metazoa; phylum Chordata; class Aves; order Procellariiformes; family Procellariidae; genus Fulmarus; species Fulmarus glacialis. Next base: position 9,934 of record NW_009186679.1, read on the forward strand.
CATACACATCACATCTTGTCCAGTGAAAAGGTACAAAAATTAGAAAAAGAAGTTCTGGCAATTATTTGGGTGTATGAATACTTCTGAGAGTCCCCATCCTATGTGTAGCCAACAAACTTGGCCACATATCCCTGATAGCCATCAAAATATCTCAACTCCTTCACACCACACTTGCAATATGTCAAAGTGTAGATAATAGGGTATCTCCCACATTTTCCATTTCAGGAAAGAATTTTGTAATAGCAAATACACTGTCAAGAAGATCATTGCCATGAAAGGCAACAAATTCTTAGAAGAATTGACTAACCCTTCCAAATACACTGGATTTTGTCATCGGTAACAGAGCACAAGCTGGCTGAAGGCCAGTCTGCACAGTGAGACAACGATGGTATCATAAGCTTGCTAGATAGTTACAAGGTAAACCCTAGGTACCCATGGTACTGGAAACACGGGGAGGGAGATTGTGCTGCAGGGTTGCTTCCTCTGTAGCGGAAGCGTTCCTCGCTTCAAATCCTCACCTGGGGGTCTCTGGGTAATAAATGGCAATACTCATATCTGAGGATATCCTGACGGTACATTAACAAATTACTGATCAGATAGTCTTGTGTACTAAGTGATCAGAGAAACAGTGGTGCCTTTTTTCCTTAACAAATTATATTTAGTTTCAAAAATGTGATTTTGAAAGACTTTCCTTGATACCTTCCCCAGAGTTCTAAAGTGTTTTCCTATTGTGGAAAACTAATGTAATACAAATTTACCAGATGTATGGCTAGAAAAGCAAGCTGTGAAGAGGAGTTAAAAAATTTATTTTATCTCAGTGCCTGGTAAAAAATACCATTAGTAAGCAAAGATACATGGGTCATGACAACACTAACCTACTCAGTACAGTAGTTTCCTAGATTAGCTTTAATACTATATGTATAAATGTAATTCTACATTTTCGATGAAAGTCCCCCTTCTGGATCAATGTATAGGAGATAAACTGTGCTGCCATAATTTCCAAGATTTTGACCAGACTGAGGAAGGTGGGAGGGAAATTACACGCCATTCAAGGGAAGGCTCTGGGTATTGGCAATAGGAGTCCAATAGGTCTCCCGCCGCAATCAGAACCACTCACTCATTCCCATGTGAGCAGCACTGGACTCTCAGTTTCATGCATATTTAATAACATGGAAAGAGTCTAAAAATATTACTTGCTTTGATGAAAATGTATTGATTTGAAGTAGCTTTTGTCTGTCAATCTGTAGGTAAGTCTGGATTGAGCAAACAAAATGATTTGTTATTTCTTTAAATGTAGCCTAGATTCTGACATTTTTCATGCTATACATATGCTTTATTTTCTCCTTTCTCCTGCAAGTCTAAATTCCTACCTAAGGAAAGCTCAATTTCCTGCTGGACTATAGCTCAAAAAGCTTCCTCTGTCTGCAGCCAATTCCAAGGACTGTAGCTGGAGTCTTTTGACAGATCAGCTGAGGTTTGCTTTTCCCCAGTGCCTCCTTGCTCCCCAGCTCACTGCCCTGCTGCCCACGTCTGTTCCGGCTGCCTGCTACCTCCCATTCCAGGAGACGCTGAAACTGCATGCGTGTGTTGCTTTTTGAAGTGCTTTTGTTCATATTACCGTATCATCCAGGTAGGTCACATCAGAAATGGCTGTTCCTCAACTGGATTTGCCCACCCTGGGTGTGTGCTGATGGATGTACCAAGCACTGGGGAGCTGAGAGGTAAGAAGGCTCAACAAGGGGACTTGCCATGTCACGTAGCTAGGTTTCAGGGATGCAGACCAAGTCTCCTTATTTATGAAATCCTCATCTGCTTTGTGCTAATTACCTCTTCTAATAAACCACTTACTGCACTAATACCCCCACGAATCCTGCTGAGATTAGCAGAACTACACAGAATGTCAGTGAAACATCTGACCCTCCGCTGTCAAACTCTGACCAGGCAGAGCTCTTACAGAGCACACCGTGGCTATGTAAACTGTTAAACAAAGAACCCATCAATCTGTCCCCAGACAACTAGCAGTGACATGTCTCCTGTTTGCCAACTATTCATGTTTAAGGTTACATCACACAGTTGCTTCGGTGGCACCAAAATCAAGAGCTCATGACAACAGGATCCTATGGGAAATTCCTAAAATTCTGAAAAACCCCGGGCCTTGAGATAGACACAATGCCATCTCTTCCTGAGTCTGCTACCGAATGGTTAACATAGCCATTTCAATAATTTCCTCCTGTTAGATATGTTTAAATAACTACATCCCCTCACCCAGTAAAAATGAGGTCAGCTCCTCAGACATTTTTCTCCATAAGCAAACCAATCTTGTTGAGCTCTTTCCTTAATTCAAATTTGAGGTGGTTTTGTGGCAGAAATCTTAATTCATAGATCCCTAAGACTCCTGCTGCTAGTAGGTTAGACTGAAAATTATAAATCCTTCAGCCTACACAAGCTTTGGCTAAGCTAATTATTTGCTTCTTAAAAATCATCAGGTGATTATTATCTTTTTGTAAATCTAAAGCTATTCAGTCCTTTGCCCTTATCAAAGATTTCCAGAACAGGCAGTATTTATCGGGAAGCTTACACTGTGAAAATAGATGAAAGAACTGCCTCCTGGTAGTCCTTTCCTACAACAGGTCAAGAACATTTTCAAGGCTTCCCTTACAAATTTTGCTTCACAGAGCGCTGTGGAGTTTAACATACAAAAGCCAACTCTCCCGATCCCGGCTTACAACGTTTCATTTAACAAAGGCTGATGAATAAAACCAGTGGGGACGACACAAGTTCCACTCCTTGTTAGTGCTACTCCATACAGGCATCCTCTCC
>NW_009186679.1:12784-17942 GCF_000690835.1 Fulmarus glacialis
AGACAATTTCAACAACCTTTTCAAATGTCAGAGGCATTTTCTAGTGATCAGCAATAAGGCAGCTGGTCAAAACCTTATGCCAAAGCTTGTATTTTTGTTCTTAAAATAGTCACTCTACAGATAGGAAAAGTCTTGCCACGGATAAAGCCCAAATCCAGGCCGAAGTAAATTTGGGGGTGGTTATATATCTTGATCCAGAAAGATTTTCTTTCCTTTCTGCTCCTTCTTAGTTCACTGTGAGCATAACACTTCTGATCAGAGAATGATAAGCCCCACTTAAAAAAGGACGGTACCTTTTCAGCACGTTTAATGTGGCCACAGAAACAAAATACCTCCTTCCTTTTAAGCTAAAGACAATAGATATTCTGATCCACTTGCATGATGTGAAAAGTGGCAGCTTTAAGAAAAACAATACATATGAGATTTTTCAACAGGACTATAAGATTTCACAATTAATAGCAGCTGCACTACATGCTTCACCACTGTTATAAATTTAAGTTATTAGATTAATTTATTAAGGTACTATATAAGAACAATGCAAGGCTTTTCTCTGGATCAAAAAGCAGTGAACAAAAATTTAGTGAACTTGAGTGAATTACAATTCACTCTGCTAGCAGTTGTTTATTGTGAGGACTGAACTATATATGCATAGCATATTTACAGATCATTATACTTTGCTTTTTGAGAAATGCACTAAATAGTAGTCAACGACTGAAGAAAAACAACATAACCATAATTTCACAGATAAATGTCTTAATGTTCATAGATGGATGCCTCATTGTTTTCCCCTTTGTATCCCATTACACATGTGGTTGATATGATATTGTAACTGATAGTTCATGTGTGCTACCTTGTGGATTGAACAAGATAAGATTTCAATAAAAAGATCTCATTAATTTACCAAGTTTTTATTTCTAATTACATAGCAAGTTTCTATACTAACGCACCATAAAATGAAATGTGCTTTATGTGATCTCTTTTGTCTTATTAGCTGCTTTAACAACATTAAAAACTATTAATGGTGCTCTTATAATAATATCATACAATTCTGCTACTGAATTTTCTAGCTCAGATCAACAAGATCCTACAGCTTGAAGGCCAGATGTAGCTCTTCATTTCACCCTGGCTGGGCAGTTACTGGCTGACATCCCTGGGAACCCATTAATGAGCAGACCAGTACAGGTTTTTGTACAATCTCCCAGGCCCCAGCAACAAGAAGGTTCCCCATCCCTGCTCTAAAGGAACAAACTCTAATCACAGAGGTTGTGGTTGGGTTTGTCATCACAGGAGCTTCAGTGACCAAATGATTTCTCTGAACACCCCACTTGCAGGAGGAGATGAAAAACAGAGTAAAATTAATTTCTCTTTATTAGTCGAACAGTGTTTTCCTTAGACAGTTTCTCATGCTGATGAGATTTTCTTGAGGATCTTCAAACTCCATGTGACATGTGCTATTAGCTTTATTTGTAAGATACTAAAGATACAATTCTTTAAGAAAAGATGGGGTCAGTAGACTTCTCTGACAGAAGTGATATTGCCCTGCCTGTCAATGGACTGCTGAGCAAGCTCAGGAAGAGATCTGGGAGATGGCAGTGGGTGACAGTAGGAGACCTGGAACAGATCCACAAGCTTGGAAACGAAAGAACCAGAGAAGATTGTGGAGAGCTTGATGCAACTTCAAAATTCACTGTTAGATCAAATCAAAAAAGACCTGCCTTGCAAGGGCATGGAACACAAGTGAAGAATTAGGCATAAACACTGCTATTTGTAGCCTGATATATCTAGCTGCCTTGAGTTTTTTCCATTAAAAAAATCAGTCACCTTGGCTGGTCAAACAGATCCCTATTTTTCTGAGTTTTCTCTTTGCTTTTTTGGAGGAGGTTCCTGCAGGAGAAGGTGCATAAAGCTCAAAGCTGTTGCTGACTGTGGGTCTAGCCGCATTGTCAGAGAAGATTCAAGAGAAGTATTTTTCAAAATAAACTGGTTTAAGTATATTGCCTCCAAAAAATTCCAGTGAAAAGAAAGAGACCAGGAGAAGTACTGTATCTGTGGAGCGCTCACTAAAGCACTATGCACAAAATCTTCTGGCACTAAAGTATCGCCTCACCAATTTACTTGCAAGCACTTGTTTCCTTTTCTGCTGTGAAATGATATTCCTACACACTACTTCAAAACGGCAATCCATTATTGAAGATGCAGGAAGCAAACATCAGCAATTGAAAGGACAGGAACTTCCCCATCTTTACAAACTGTAAACCATCACCATTTTTATGCCCTTCTATTTCTTCTATATCTTTTGGAGTGTATTTTTTTCCTTTCACTTTCCTTTTGTCAGAATGTTTCAGTGCTGGAAGTTACTGTGAACTGGTTGAGAGAGGTTCATACAGCTGCTTCCATACTGGATGACCAAGAGCATGTGCACCTTTACATATCCAAAAAAAGCCATATGAATGTTCACTTTTTTTAATCACATCATCCTCCCAATCTTATCACTTCATTGCTAATCATACACAGATATGGAAACCTTTAAAAAAAAAACCTATTTAAAAAAAAATAAAAAATTCTGAATTCCAGCTAACACTGATGAGATTTACATTGGTGGAAGTTCCAAGATTCATGCTTTTTCCTCAAATTAATACAGTTAATATATGGAAAAATCTCTTTTTCTAGTAGTCCACATAAATTAACCATGCAGTGTTCTTACATATTGGCACTCAAAGTTATCTATCTTTTCCTAACACAATAAGAGTCAAGTAATCATGAACAAGAACAATCCAAATTTGCATTTCTTTTCAACCACAAGGACACTGAGGAAGAGGAATGAGGATGCACTGAAAGGTCCAGTCTTTGATGTGTTCTGCTCTCATTTGCATGCATTCATAACCATGGCAGATAATCAAACAGCACAGATGTGACAGAAGGAACTTGTCCTACTATTTTACTTCCTTTAGGTGTAAGAAAGAGTAATCAGACCTACTGGACACAATCCTCCTCTCCTCTCCTCCATGCAGACTTCCGTACTTCAGCAGAGCTCAAGAAGAGGTGCTGGGTTGCCCATACCCTTATTATATGATGCAAAGCTGACAGGGGTTAATGAAACGTGGTACAGAAAACTGCAGAAAGACACATAACTGTAATATGTAGTTATAATACTTGACGAAACTCTTTATCAGCATTGTGTTCTCCTTCCACTTGTGGAATAAATATTAACTTTATCTCACGGTTGTGCATGCAGGTATCATGGCTAAGACCTTCATGTGTATTTGAATGGAAAGTTTATTCTGCCGCTTGTCTGCAAAAGATAAGATTCAAACCATTCTTACAACAGATAAAATCAGGAACATCTCCACCTGTCATGAGATATAGCAGTGTTACCACCAACAGAAACTGAGAAAATAAACAATGCTAACTTCTTTGGATAAAATTTCCACGTGATAAAATATCGTTATTATCAACAATATTCCTCTGCAAATGTGCACCTGGAGTAGATTACACTGAAGGGAATGAAAATCCTGGCAAGGGTATTAAAGCTTATCAGGCATCTGGGGCGTTATTGTGGCTCTGGTCGATTAATTCACAGAATGCCAGAATAGCCGAGGTTGGAAGGGAGACATTAAGAAATCGCCTAATCCAACTCTCCTGATCAAAGCTGGATTAATGAAAGCAGGTTACTCAGGACCTCGTACAGTTGGGTTTTGAGTTATTGGTCTATGTTAAGCATCTCCTACAGTGGGGAAAGGAAGAGGCCGGTTGCTGGCATGGAGGAGCAGTGACCGCTCATAGAATAAAAAACCCAACATGCAAGTTAAATACCAAAGCCTTCCACAGCAGCTTCATGTCCTTCGGTGCCAACTTCCAGGCTCACAGGAGATACTTAAGATGCAGGAACAACATCACATATAATACACCTCTACTCTACCAATACAGAGGTGCAGATATGGCTATTAAAGGTTGCAGTATTACCCGCAGGCCTCCCCTTGCTTTGCTAGTCTTCTTATTTTACATTTTTCAATTCTCCATTCTCAAAAGCAACAATGACAAAAGGTTCCAAGCCTTCATTATTTCAAACCCGTCTTTTCTTCTGAATGCAGATGATGCAGAAGACAACAGACATTAGTTGGTAATCAAGTCACATAAATTCCCTGACATATTGCTCAACTTATTTATGTTTCCCTCTTCGCATTCACGAAGAACTTTAGAAAAAAGGAAATTCTACAGTAAAGGTAAATAGACCAAAATAGAATTTTTTAGGTCCAATCTCACTCATACCGCAGTATGTCAAACATCCCTCCTGATGGAAGAACAAGTAGAGCAATGACCGTGTAAGAAAATGAATGTGCACAGCAGTTTCTCAGCTAAAGCAGAAAACAAATTTTGGCCACAGCATAGTCAAATACAGAAGAATAAGAATGCATCTCTTCTGTTTATAATACTATAGTAAAGGAACAAATAACTAAAAATTCTAGCAACTAAAAAGCCCCAGCTGTATAAAATCAACATCCGATAAACTGTTGAAGAGGGATGGATTCTTCTGCTCCGACTAGCCTCAGCTTGGCTCATGCAAGCAGCACGTACACATCAGTGCAGACTAGCCCCATGTTTTTTCCGTATGCTATTTCTGCATGAATCTGGCATGTTACTGACTATTGTTATTGAAACAGATCAGTTACATTCGTGCTCTGAAGGAGATAAATTGCATTCTGTATGTTCTTTTTCCAATGTTTCATACAAAATACAACATACAATTAAAGGAAATTTAAAGAATCGTACTCTAGAGTCATTGTATAGTGTCAGCAATATCTGAATAAAATGAATCCTTTCATAAATTCCATATTCTATTGCCAGGTAAACGCTCATTCAACTATGTTTACTCTCAATATGTCTAAGCATGTGTAGCAATCAGAGAAAACTGCTAATTAGGTTAATCATGAGCACTTCTGAGGAAGCTACAGTTTCCTGGAAACTAGTTTCTGAATGTCTGTCTGAATTTAAATTTTGTGAAAATAATTAAAGTTGCATGTCTTGACAAATACTTGCTGTTCCCTCCCCTGCACTGCATAATACCACACTGCTAGGAATCTGCCTCAACAGCTAGGACTACCTCCTGAAGCAACAGCACTAATGGTGTCCTTAAAAATAGAATCATAGAATCATAGAA
>NW_009186680.1:0-5109 GCF_000690835.1 Fulmarus glacialis
ACAGGCTCACGCACTCCCTGCAGCCGGAGGCCTGAACAGATTTCTGTTTGTGTGGGGGCTCCGTCTGGGTCGCCACATTACTTCTGGCGATGGCTTTCGGCCGAATGGAAACCATGGCTAGGTCCTCTTCCGGGAGGGCGATGACCACCAGTTGAGCTAGCCTCTAGAGCCTGGAGTGGGGGGCTGCGCCCTGCCCGCTCGCCATCCCCACATGCCCTGCCTGTGCGAAATGATTTTTAATCTTAACTGATTAAGATTTTTAATCTTAACTGATTAAAAATTAACCGACTCTAACTATCCAGTTTTCACTGTCTACTTGCTTACTTTTTGCCTCTCTGCCAATGAAGTTAGTCTTCCTTTTGACTGAATCAGCCTTGCTTTCATTTATGTCTGCTTCCAGTAATTTATGGATTTGCTTGCATTAGCATATTGCTCTGATATTCAACTGGCAAACAAAAAGATGTGTTAACACACTAGATACTGCGGCAAACAAAGAAGTGCTAATGGTACGGACATTTTCCTTAGCTAGCCTGAGTTACTTTAAAAAAACCCTAAATTTTGAACCAAGTTAGCTTGGACGTAAACATTTTAAGAATTTCAACTGACAGAAGACAGTAAATCTAGACTTAAACAGATGAGCCAAAATTTCAGTATCACTACTACAATCCAGCAAATATGCCGTATCTGAATTAACTGATTAATGAATGTACAGCCATAGGGGAAAAAAATCCAAAGAACAAAACTGGTTTTTGGACAAAATTAAACAAGTGTTCTAAAATCTAGACTATTATACTTACCTAATCTGATTTTTTCTGCTTTCTCTTGGAGTTCAGTTACCAGTGCTTTCATTCGTTCATAGTTTTCCTAAGTGGGGACAAACCAGCATTTTAAGTTTAACCAAGAGTGACAGTATTATTTTTTAATAAACAAACACAGAAAGTACAAGATTTATTTATCTTCCAAATTTCATTTTATTTATTGAATACTGGTTCTGTATTGTCTTTAAAGTAATAACACTTCTACCTATGTATTGGCTTTCCTCAAGCATCCCAAAGAATTTAATAAACATGCTTCACAAAAACTCTTGAGTGCCTTAGGGTTGTAAAAGACTAGTTCCAAATTCAATAAACAAAAATAGAATTAGTCATTACACAGTTGAAGTACTATTTTTCATGTTTTGTTAATTTTTCGTTACAGGTTTGTTTGCTTTTTTAATCTAATTTTGTAAAGAACATCACGAGGATTCAAACTAAGTGCTGCTATGCCTCTTGTACCAAAAGATGAATGACCTAGAATTTGGTAAACACTTTTTACATTCCTGTTGTTTAGGCAGAATGCAAAGATGAAACAAAGCTTTTAAAAACCAAAAAGTCTGGTCTTACTGCCAATACCCCTCTTAAAAAAAAAAGACTCTTAGTTTTGAATATGAGTGATCCAGTACTGAGCTCACCATTTCTATCAGAATTATCCAAAACCCTGTGTGCTCATTACAGCAGTTTTTTACCATTACTTAGGAATTAAAGGTATTAGTCAAGCCTAATTTGTTTTTTTTTCAGACATATTAAGAGTTATATTACCTCTTTGAAAAGTGTAACTGCAATAAAGGGACATAATAACTGCTGCATGAAAAATCATACTGTCTTGTCTAACTCTCATTTAGAAGATATTAGAGTCTACTTTGACAGAAAAAACAATCTGGTGACTCTATATTCGGACTTGAAAACTCAGAATTAAGGTTTCCTCCAGAAGCAACAAGTGTTGCAGTTTGTTCAGCTCTGTCTTAGTCACTGAAAGGCACCAAGATGCAAAGCAGGAAGAAAATAAAAACATGTAAACAGGCACCTTGCATTCAAACTGTTTTAGCTGCATAGTAAGACTTTCAAAAGAACACATTTCTCCCCTTTTGTAATTGCTACAAATAGATTAAAAATACTCTACTGAAACGTAAAAACATTATTAGGTGAAAACAGGTCTTAGCAATGTTATCAGCTCGTATACACAGTTAATATATAAGGTCTGCATTTCAGAGGTTGTCCAGGAAGATCAAGGTGACATACTGAAACACTAAGTCCACCTCTTGTGCCTCTGTTGGCTCTGGGGAAGGATTCCCCATGTTCTAACGAAGTGCCACCTGCAATATGGCTCACAGCCTGCACTTCTACAAATTTTGTACCACCAATTGCTAGCCAACACCTAACACATCTCAAGATACCAACCTCAGCTAATGACATGCCTCTGATGTGTGGTGCCACCCTGCAGCCTCCTGACTATTGAGGACACCAGACTTCTCCATCTCCTCCCTCCCTTGTAAGGATATATAGGTATGTCCACCACATTATTCCCCTTTCAGTCTATTTCTTTTGATACTTCAATTCTCCCTCCCCCTGCCCCACCCACAGCACAGCTCCAAGACCTACCTCTACAACTGTTTTTCTTCCTCCTAACCTGTGAAATCACACTACCAATGACTGGTAGTTTTACCACTGTCACAGAATCCCAAAAGCCAAGAACAAAACAAGCCACGTCTTGTTAATTTGACTGCCATGCTCCTAGGACAGACTATGGACAGCAGTCCACCACAGCCACACAACCACATGCAGCACTGAAGAAAACAAAACCTGATTTTAATCCTTTCCAAAAGACTCTGTTTACAAGTTAACTTCTTCCCCCTATGAAAAATCTGTAGAACAGCCATTGTAATTCCATACTTCTAAAAATCTGCAGTTGTCACAACACCCAATTTTATTGTATGTGTGAGCATTCAGCTTGTCCAGCTGGCTCATTTTGCAGCATCACACATAACTTATTTTCCCCATTTCTCCTTGTTCAGTCAGCCTGTAACCTTTTGTACATAGTACTGAGCTTAAAAACTCCCCTTTAACATAGGAAAAAAAAGCAGCTAAAAATGGCAGAGAAAATAAAAAGGGGGATAACAATCACAATCATAGGCTTGTTTATTAGATTCTGAATTAACAACTAACTGTAGCTACTTAAGCTACTCTACATGAAAAACTGTGAAAGGATTTTTTAGATCATCTATAAAAAGTATTGTACTCAAATATCTGAGTTGCTTAAACTCACTTAATTTCTACCCTTATCTTTCATGCTTTTAACCAGAACACAACATCACTTTACAAAGGAAAAGTAAAGATGCCTTGAAATCTTATTGTTGGTTTTGAATACATACAGAAAAGGCTCCTCTCAGAACCAAACGTGCTAGTTCTACCACGTATTTGTGGGCTCTTCATTAATTAATGACAAAAAGGTTAGTGAAGTGATGCAAGTTCTTTCTGGAAATTGCCCCTTGCACCAGTAAGTTCTATGAAATTCTGCTGTTAATATGAGGGTTTCTACAAACTTCAAAGCAAAATCAAGAGGCAAAACCTACAGACTAATCCTAGAGTTATTGCAGGAGCTAACTGAATTACTGCTACACAAGCAAAACGTCTGCAGGAGCTAATCCTTGGAATCTTTACATAGATTTTACTTTAATTTTCCAGAATTTAGACTTCCTCATTTTTAAATTACATTTTTACTGTCTGGTTTGAAAGACAGTTTACATTATGAAGGCCAGCTGTCTAGCTGAATTCACAGCCAGAAAGGCAAACATTAGCTAAAGAAGTCAAGACCTTCATCACGTATCATGATGCCTTCTTGTGTTTGCACTGTTACTCCGTTTTATTCCAGATGGTTAAGTGCCTCACAGCAGGGACCTCAGCTCTTCGTGTCTGTAAAGCACGACATGCATTTACAGTATTCTGCAAATTACTTCTACCAAATACTAACACTATTAGCTATTTTACTGCTTGAATGACGTTCCAGATGTATCCAAGTAAGCGGGCTGGTCTAGCACAGCTAGGCAAACTTTTCCTGTCTTGACATCCCATTGGAAACTGCTGCCAAAGTACATGAACACTTAAAAAAAAGTAAAAAATGCATTCTACAAAAGTTACCAAGCCTTGCTTTTCTTTTGAGATTGAAAGGTACACACACACAAACGCATATCCAGTGACAGCTTAGCTGAGTAAACACATTTATTATTACTCTTTTTTTCATATGCAAAATATGAATATACACACATATATATACACACAAGCATTGTATGTGTGTATACATATACACATAATGAAATTTCACAGAAGTTTCAGTCACGTAACTTCTGTCCCAAAATTTAGTTTCTGCAAAACCAAACACAGAACCAAAGGAAGTATTTCAGTAAGAATACATGTTGTTGCTTCACTTGCTGTTTGATATTTTACTTGGAACAAACCTGAAGACAAATCCATGCCCTCCTACCAGTTTTGATCCACACCCAAAATTATGCTTTTCTCACCCTAACTGTAAACACGATTTTTAGCTTGAATATGATGACGTCAATAATGTCCCATTAAAAATCAGATACCAGTACTATTCTCTTCGTAAAGACAACTGGAATTCCACCTATCCCTCCTCCTTCTCCTCCTCAAAAGATGATTCTTTCTGCTGGTATTGAGTTTTCTGGAGGCGTCCCCGTGACTTTGTAAAACTATTCCACCTGTCTTCAACTCAGGAATCAATTTGCAAACACAAGAATATTTCCTACTTTGAAATCATCAGACACCACCTTCAACCGCCTACAAACTCCCTGTCTCCACTTCATTAGTAGGATATCGACCAGCCGTTCAACACCAAAAATACAGGAAGAGCTGGTGTTCTGATTAAAAGTGTAAAAAAATCCGTGAGGCAGATGAGGTACAAACCCACGTTCTTTCTATGTGGTACCTTTACACGCAGCTTGAATTAAATAAACAGAACCTGGCATTTAAAAAATATGAGAGGGGGAGCAGCACTGTAAAACTTGGCCTGCGTGCAGGGCGACCTCGGGCTGATTCACGGAGGCGCGTGTTTACCAGATACCAGTGCATTAAAGGCCACTGTAACGCCAGCTGTTCGATGGCCACCGCTGCACTTTCACTCGGAGCCCACTGGGCACTCGCACCCCGAGCTGCCGCAGCGCCGCTCGCAGGCCGCGCCTCACGAGTGGGGCCTTCCCTCAACAACCAGCAGGTTTGTCATAACTAAGGCGTGAAAGCGGAAGGCGGCGGAGCCGCGGGCCGGGGCAGGCCGGCA
>NW_009186681.1:0-2792 GCF_000690835.1 Fulmarus glacialis
TCCGGGAGACAGGGCGGGAGCAGAAAATGGATGGGGCGCTGGATAGGCAAAAAGTGGCCATAATATATGGAGTGCTGCACCACAGAAACTGGTTTATATTCTAAGCCAACCCATCAACTCCTGTGTATTCATAGCCTGAGAGATTCAGTACTATTAAATGTGCAGCAGCCAACTCAGTAGTTGCTCCATCTAAAGTAAATTATTGTAAACAGCAGTGAACAAAGTTCTCCCTTTCTTCTTGCCCAAAGAGAGCATTAGAGCCCGGTGTAGAAAATGCACTTGCTTTTCATAATCTTTGCAGAGACGATCTCCTTTTGATCAGCTGCCAATGCTGGGCTCCTGTCTCTCAGGTAGACCCGCCGCTACTAAGGACACTCACTACTCACCAGGCATGTTAAATGAACTCTTCATGCAGGGAAAATCATCTCGAGTGTTTTATGTTTTACATAACAAATCTATTTCTGTGTGTTTCACTTCTTCTTTATGCACCCTTTTTTTTCTTTTTTCTGATAACACAGTTCAAGCAAGGAGGAATGTACCGGAATGGGTCCATTGTTGTGCACAACCTACAGAATAGATCATTATCTTCCATTCGTTTTAAAACTCTGGAAGAATGGGTATTCCGTAATTGCCATAACAAGCTGCGAGAGTGGTATAGACAATAGAGATTGTTTCCGGCCAACTAATTCAGTTTGCTGAATCTTTGCTGTAGTCAGTGCAGAATTGAGGGCTGTCACTGGGAAGAAAAACCTTGACTGTCCTGTGTCTTGGGAATCATTGAGACACAATAGACACGGGCATCTCAGGTTGTTTCCAGTCATTTTATGCAGTGGAAGTGTGCTGTGAAAATAGACCATACTTGAAATCTTAGGTTTTGTATTATTCTAGTTGAGGATTGCTGATTTCCAGCAGGCGAATGCAGGCCAAAAAGAAAGTAATCTGTAAAAAGGACTGTTTAGCTGGGGTATTGCATGATATTACCTGGGTTTCTCATGTGGTTGCATAATTCATTTTTGTTCTCATGCATATTTTGTCCTTGTTCCTGTGAACATTTTTTCTTAATTGGAATATGCAGAGCTGTAGGGAGAGGCATATTGCCCTGTAATCCGCCCCCTCCTCCTGCAGCAACTTAAAACGTAATACAGAGCACACCTCTCCATGATTGGGGAAAAATTGTTTTTTAAGGAAATGCCTGACTCAAATTGTGGGCTTACCTCCGATGCAAAGATTTTTTGAGATCATTTACTGAAATCTGAAAGCTGCAATCACCAGTGAATTCTTCAGTGAAGCGGACTGAGTCAGCAGCAGCATGGCATCTGCTGCTTGGCTGAGTGCGTGGAGGTGTATTGTCTAGGGAAGGTCAGCACATGATTCATCAGCACCTGCATGCGCTTTGCTTCATCTATTTTATTACAAGGGTGGAAGACTGAAGCCAGGGGATGAGACTCAGCTTCAGCAGCCTACCCGCTGATGAAAGATATCTTTCCTTGTTTAAAGTGGCCTTCTGTTTGGTTTTGGTTTTGTTTTCCAGTGATGGGTCCTGCTGGAAAGAGCTTTCTGATGGCACAGCTGTGAGTGAAACCAGCACAATATGTTCAGTGTCGAGGACCTCCTGATTTCTCATGGATACAAATTGTCAAAAAATCCCTCTGTTTCATATGAGAACAGATATGATGGATTCCGGCATGAAATCGCGGGGAACAGATCTGCTCAGAGAACGCTGAACGGGTTTGAGGCAGAATCGAGAGCCGGGGCATACAGCAAGAAACCTCTCGTGAACACCAACTCGAGCAGCACTGACAGCAGCCATGGGAGCCAAGGGAGGCAAGCGGGTCCTGGTTACCACCATGACCTTCAGGGTTTGTCCACTTTTCATACTTCAGAAGGGGGGTAAGTTTCAGCATCATGCCATGGCTTTGCTTTCTCTTCCTTTTGGTCCTGACAGATAACTAAGCATGACCCTAACCCTTGACACCATCTTCCTGTGATCCTTTCCTGCTCCCATACTAGTGACCATTTCCATGCGCTGCAAGTCCACACGAAGCAGTGGCACATCCATTCACCTTCTGTTAGAGCGAGGCCTTTGAGAATATTGGGGTGATGGGAAGTGACCGAGTGTGGGAAAATTTAATTTATTAATATGGTCTGTCTCAGAAAGGCCTTTCTGATGGGCTTAGAAAAGCTTAGTCCAAGTATAGTAAAAAAAAGGGGCAAAAGCTCTTCCTTTTCTTCAGTTTTAAAAAACTGAACCCAGCTGCTTCTGCCACATACCTACCCTGGTTTTTGCTGTAGATTCAGCCATGTGCAGCTCTCGGTGGGTGTTCCTACATGCACCGAGGACTTTCTTGGTTTTCTAAGACCACTCTCACGGAGTAAACATGAGAAGGTGCCTGTTTGTTTCTTTTTAAAACAGCCCAAAGGCAGTGGAAGCTCTTGTCGTCACTCCGTAAAACGTGCTTGTTCAACTGTGGCTTGCTTAACACAGAGTACGTGCGCGCTGGGGCTGGGGCAGGCTGGGCAGGAAGAGCTGTGTGTACACACGGCGGCTCGGCCATTGTTCTGCGGCTATTTGAGTGCTGCAGATGAACAAAGGAAAGGGGCTAGAGGAGGACTGGAAGCCAGCCCAAGTGTAACGATGGTTTACGAGGAAAAGCCCCTTCCTCCTGCCGAATGGGCTTGAAACTGAAAGCAGGGAAAAACGCTGTCGCCTTGGGAGCTTGTCCTCTTACAAAGACCTTCGGTAACACGTGGCAAAGGCACGTGTCCCCTGACTGCTGGGCTCGTCTGCTCTT
>NW_009186681.1:2803-19668 GCF_000690835.1 Fulmarus glacialis
CTGCTTGCCTGGAGCAGGGATGGCTCCTGGCTGCCAGCTAGGATAACGGGCAGGAAGAGATGTAAAGCAGTCCTAGGGCAGCAAGTCCCAGCCACCAGGTGAAGGTCCCCAGGTGGAACTATCCTTTCTGGAGAAGGAAGGAGAGGACACAGGGTTAAAGGTAATAAGAATGATCCTTCATGGTGTGTTTTGGTGAAGTAAACTGGACGACACTAAAGTGAGAAAAGAAACTGAAAAAGAATGAAAGAGAAAAAGGATTTGAAGCAGGGGAAGAGAATGTACGGGGGTGTCACGGAAGGTGACACTTGGCCTTGGAGCAGAGTTTACAGTGTGGAGAAAAACTGGTGTGAAGAAGATACGGCTGGGGAAGGAGCTGGAAGCGACCGCAGCGCTGATGCTCCCACGCCCTGTAAGGCAGAGCCTGCGTGGGTGTACGGCGGCGTGGGAGGGCCGCTGCCTCCCTGCCTCCGCCACGCCAGGGGCGTCACGCGTCTGCCCCACATCTCGGACGTGGCAGAGGTATCTGTAACTGCTGCTGTAGGCTAAATACCTCTGACAGTTTAAATGTCTCTTTCTAACATCTCAAAATGCAAGGGGTGAAACCTGTCAGTCTACAGCGTAATTAGATATTATATCCTGGTTTTAAAAAGTGGCTTTTCCCCATAAAATAGGGAATGCAGCCCTGGAAATGGCTTTGTCACACTTTCACAAAAATAGAAATCTTTTCATACTATTATTGTTACAGCAAACTCTGATTCCCAGTGAGCCTACTGGGAACTCTTACAAGGCACTAGTGGCTATGAACAAGGGAAAACCTTCGTATCAGCCGTCCCTTTCTTGCCATCCCTGGGTGTGCAGAGCGTGACACTGCCGCCATCCTGCTGGTACAGGAAGGGAGGAGCGAGCTCTCTGGGCCGGACCCAGGAAAGCTGTCTGCAGCTTCAGTGCTGCAGCACCTGAGTTTCAGCTGCTGAGCTCCAGGGTGACAGTCCCCCTCCAGACCCACTCCCCTGCCCTGGGGAAGCATCCGAGGCACGGGGCTGCCATGCAAGTGCAGGCTGGTTCAAAACTGAAGAGAAGATTTTTGTGATGGCCCACTTTGGGGTGTTTTGGCCTGTTACGGGTGGGCCATAGTGAACTCCACCGGGGATTTTGATCTCGCTGTCTGGTTTCTGGACTGTCGCAGGAAATAGGTTTCTGGTTCTCAGGCTGGGATGGAACTGCACACCGCAGAGACTTGGGAACCATTTGGGCCCGAAGAGGGGGCAACCACCCAGCAAGGTCCAGCACAAAGACACTGCTCTTTGGGCATCGCAGAGTTCCTGCAACCATCTCCTGACCCTGCCTTCCCAGTGTAGTACAGTGGCAGGAGAAGGCCAGAAAAGGCAGCGTGTGTCCCAACTACCTTCACTGACCTTGACCAGCTCCACGGCAATTTGGAGCATGACTCAGGCTCCTCAGATGAGGAATTATGTACACCACACTCATGCTCAGACCACTGATGTAGAAGAACTAATCACCCTCCAAACACCACAGAAGTGAGTGATGTTGCCCACCTCATTGCTGCCTTTGCAGACAGGTTTGCAGGGCTCAGGGTGTTTCATGACGGCAGGGGATGATGCTGTTGTCTCCACTCATTGGGATTGTTTTGCTGATCAATCCTTGCTGAGGAGGAGGAGAGAGGCTTCATAGCAACTGCATGTGGGCACATCACACCGCCTGCCGCTGCTGCTTGCAAGGGGGGAGTGACGCCCCGGCAGAGCGGGGAAGGGATGTTTTGCTCCATCCCGTTGCTCTTCAGGCAAAGCGTGGGGGCGCAGATGGTGGGAAGGCTGTCCTGGCTGTCCTTGCCTAACTGAGCATTAGGAGGCCGCATGGTAAAGGTTTGGAAGAGGAGACGAGGCAAAGAAAATGGGAACGCTGACCCTATGGGTAGAGATGAGAGGGTTCACGGGAGGAGAATGCCCTCCTGTTTCTCTTCTGAGTGGAGAGAAGAGGCACTTTGCTTAGCTATTTGTGTGGGAGGAACTATGTTGGTAGCTAGCAAATTTAGAGATAAATAGATAGCATCATTAATGAGATTACCTGCTGGAAAAATTAGAAATGTGTATTGGTGTTTCCCAATGTTGAGGCTTGGAAGAATGTATGTGAGGATAGGATCCCAAAATAGAACAGAAGCTGCCAGTGTCCACAACAGCCCTCTGAAAATTTTTCCCCCTTGCTGCCAAATCCTGGAAATTTCTTAACAGTGCCTTCCCGTTGGGCACAAAGTCTGTCCCGGCGCCTGCAGCTCACCCTACGAGCTACTGAGTGCCTAACGCCTACCGCTTGCATGCTGGCAGCCAGAAACGGGGACAGGAGCTCCCATGGTATTGCTAGATAGCCCTGCAGTGGCCTCGTTCTGCAGGGTTTTGACTTCATAGCCTGTGCCATGCTCCTGCACTTCTAGCCCCGTTCTGTGAGTCACGCAAGGTCCTGCTGGTCCAGCGTTGCCCTGGGGGAACTGGACAGCTTCAACCCATTGCTCTGAGAGCAGCAGCTCAGTGAAATGCAGTCAGGCACAGGGTGGACTGATGGGCTCATTTCTTGCAAAGGCCTAAAATTCATAGAAAGCTAGCAATAGTTTATTTTTTTAAATGCTTTTCATTGGATTAATTTTATATAGAATCAATTCAAAGCACTTTATGACAGCAAATGTGATACTTGTTAGAAGCAGGCCCATTAGAAAAGAGTTCATAATGTTAAAATCTACCTCCTTGGTCCCATGGGACCGCTCTGTCCCTGGCACTTAAATCTTTCTGGTTGGTCCCATGAGACCGCTCCACCCTTGGCACCCCTCCCAGCTGTGAAGCACTTGCAGGCCACTGTATCTGGGTGTGCATTTCTTCATGTGTCAGTACCGTTGCATCACGGAGTGAGACAGAATGGCGTAGTGGCACGGTCAGAGACTAGCTACTGCTAAGAGGGACTGTGCGGTCTCTTCATTGATAGTATGTCATGGACACAAAGACTGCAGCATGACTGGCATTCGCCATCCAGAGATGTAGCTTTGCTGAGGATGTAGTGAAGCATTTTGAACTTGGGGTGCCTCTTGGATTCTTCCCTTTCCCACCACTTCATTTGACTGCAAGACCCAAAAGTGTCATATATCCTTGGAAGAAGCCACTCTGCCGCAGTTCAGCCACAAGCAGTGTGGTTGTGCTGTGCTGCCCTGCTGCCTGCCTGCCATGCCTGCTGCATGCAGCTGTGCAGGAGCCACTCTCCATCTTTGGGAGCAGAGGAGTCTTCAGGCTGGAGCTAAGCTGGAGGGTCCTTGGGGAGACTCTGGAGCATCCTCTTGCGACTGCGCAGTGCAGTGCCATCCTCTCCAGAGGCTTGCGGGGCCCAGGAAACAGGCTGGCTGTGTAACCACCTCTAGAGCCTGAGCCAGAAGCTGGAGAGATTGATATTGTCCACCTTGTTAATAGATCATAGAAAAGGTCAGGTTTAAAATGCTCTAAATACCTCCTTTTAAATATCTTTTCTACCTTCATGTTGCAATGATGACATAGTACAGGTCACAGTGGTTTGTATCATGTTCAGAAATTTATTACTGGAGGCTAGTTATTAATCTTTTATTTTTTAAAAATAAATTTAATCTTTTAAACAGCTTTCAATAAATGGAGGAACATCCGTTCTGTAACTGAAGCTGTCCTAACTTAGGGCTAATTTACTTTAATGAATGTCTGAGCTTGGGTTTTGTTTGTTTTTGAAAAAGCAAACTAACCAAAACTCTTCTGTTTCAGTGGTTTCCTAGGAAAGAGACAAGTAATGCTTCCTTCCCTATTCCTGATTTCCTATTAAATCCTTTAAACATCCAGCCCATTCCATTCCTGTGCTGTTAGTTGCAAAGCTCAGTATTATTGTGTACCATACGTCCTTCCCCCAATGCTTTTATATTTGGGTTGATAAGAATTTGGGTTTACTTTGGGTTTTTTTTAATGGTGAATTAAGCTTTGCAACATCATCTCTGGAAATTTAAAGATCAAGATTTCTAGATGCTTTTCTAAAAGACATGCTACCACTGAAGCAGGAATCATTTCAGTGAAGTCTGATGGCCTGCATTGAGCAAGATGTCAAACTAAATAATCGTAACTGTCTCTGCTGATCTTGGAATCTATGAGTCTGTACTTCCTGCGATTTCTATAGACCCTTTTACCATGATGGTTAAAATCAAACAGAAAGAGTAATCTGTCCATTCCCTCCTCACTATTGCTAGACCCTGTTTCTCACCTCGTTTTGTAAATGCAGATACAAATGGTGCCATAGCAGCATGGGGATGAGATGAAAAGGTAGATTTGATGATCTCAGAAGAAGGCAGCATTTGTTCAGCTGCATGTTTCCACATGCAGAGAGGCATGGAAATGTTCCTTGTTACAGCAATCAACTTTCCAATATAGGAGGTGTCCTGTTATATCTCACTGATTAATGAAGACGTCTGTTACTTCCTGGGGTTCAGCGATCGAACTGTACTTTGTGCTTCAGAGGGAGAACATTTTGTTCAGATGTTAAGTCTTAATCCAGTTGAATTAATATGAACAAGATGCTCCTTATCCCAGTTTGGTTTTTAAACTTTCATAGTCATAGGATGAAGTTAACATACATACAAGAAAATTGCTGTGGATCTGGATTGCTTAGTTTTCATTCCGAATTTTAATTGTATTATGTTTTCACAAACTACTATTTGAATACATCACTGTTTTTAGTAAAAAAGAGCCAGATGACACTGTTTATATACCTTGGGGTGGAAGGAAGAGAAAGAAATTCTTGGGTTCTATCTACATACTTGTCCTATTTCTGTCAATTTTCATTTTTCTTTCCAGTCTTATGCTGGTGGCAGCTACATAGTGTAAAGGCAGTTATATTGTTGGACACCCTAGGTACAAGAATAGCAGAACATGGTTCAAGTAGAAGGTTAATTATTTATATAGAAAGGTACAAATTTTGTTCAGCAGTAATATATGAAATAGTTCACAGTCTGTTCAGAACACACAAAGAACCTATTCTGTGCATGTAAATCTGTGTTCTGATTGCTAATCCACAATAAAATGTCTAATGTCTTTCATATTTCAGTAATGGATTGCTGGAGTTAATCCCTCTTTCATTTAACAGTGTTATACTTCTTTTGAGGTATTTTAGATTTCAAATATTGGTTCCATCTTATTCAGAACTGTGCTGATACATCACCATTGTTGTGGCATGTATCATTTCATCCACTTTGAAAAATCTGTTCCCTTTGAAAGATGAACAAGAATCAACAGTGGAAATGACATGTTTCATTTCAGCTCTTGTACTAGGATGCAAATCATGCTTCTTACTGAATATATCTTATGAAATAGCCCCCTACCTGTTCTTCCTACCTCTGCTTTTTAGCTTTGGATTCCTATTAGACTTGCGTACTACAGTAGTCTCCTTGGCAGCTAAAGATTTTGATGTAGCAGAGTGCAGAAATAAGTTCAACAACAATTTCTGGTTTTCTGGTATCCATCGAGGAGGGCTGTGCATGTTTGCACAGCACGTAACTGTGTGCATTTGTTTCTCTTTCTAACAGCTTTGCATAGCTAATGACATGCCAGCAGAGCATCAGGCCTTTCCTTTACTCATGTTAATGACTGACTTTTAAATCCTCTCATTAAAATCATAAAGTCATCTGGTTGCAAATAGATTATACAAACCCCATTGGCATAACTCAACATTTGACCTCCTAATGGCCTTACCCATAAGGGAGAGAAAGGGCATCTGTGCAAACTGCCTGTGACGCTGCGTTTCTTTTTCAGGGTTTATGACAGGCCTCAACTAGCGTGGTCTTCCCAGCCCAAGACTGATAAAGATCTTGCCTACTGGAGAAGACGAGGACAGGACTTCAGCGTGCTCCTGGGCTATTCCCAGAAAGGCGGTGTGGAAATGAAAGGCCTGGCTGCAGCCCCGGGGGCACCCCGGCACCCCAAGGAGAGTCAGCTGAAGGTGGGGACGGGCGCAGGGTACGTCAGAAGAAGCGGCTTGCAGGAGAGCTGCGAAGTGCCTGGAGACTGCAAATGGCAAAGTCTGGGAATGGAAAGCTGGAACCAGCCAAAAAAGGTAGGAAGGCAAATGTCCGAAGGTGACAGGGAGAAGCTGCTACAAGAGCTGTATTCGCTGACCCTGGGAGACAACGTACTGAGTGCCCACAACAAGGGGAAATCGCAGTCCTTGCCGAGGGTCCTTTCGCCAGAGAGCATGAGATGTGTGGAAATGCCCTCGCTGACCAACAGTAACAACTCACTCAGCGTAACTAAAACCCCCTCCTATCCCCCAAACAGACTGAGTGTGGAACCAGCCAAGCACCACGAAACGGGAGGCCATTTCCTTCCCCTGGTGAAACCCAAGTATGGGAGACCTCTGAAGCCTCCGTCCTATGAACTGCAGCGGCAGACGAGGGCACCTGCAGAAACCGTGGGTTTCCAGGACCACTACCAGAAAGACGAACCCATCTCCTACTTAGCCAAAGTTAATGAGCCAAGGCAAGATGCTTGCATCCAAGACTCTGGTTTGGAGCCCCCGGTCTACGTACCTCCTCCTTCTTACAAATCCCCACCTCACCAAAACGTGACCCCACATCCCCTCAGTGAAGTGCCTAACACCAACACGTATGCCACCAGCGATCAGCAGGGTCCTGCAGAGCGGGTTGTCCCCTGCCAACGACCAGCTGCGAATACTTCTGAAGTGGGGGGGGAACCTTGCAAAGACAACCATCTTCCTCACGGGAAGCAAAGCCATGCGAGGCGCCCCACTGACTACCTGCGTTCTGTTCAGTATATTCCCTTTGATGATCCTCGGATACGACATATTAAAATTGCACCACCAGAAGGTCTGCAGGACAACCCTAAATACCCTGAAAATGCATGTAGTCCCAGTTCTGGTGCTTTGCAAGAGAAAGATCTTGAAGTACAGTACAACAGTGCCTTTTTGGATGCATCAAACTTGTCCAATTCTTCAAAGGGAGAAAGAACTTCCGACAGCTCCACCCATAGCAACAGATGGTTGGCACCATCCATCCGAGATCAGGAAAATTGTGCCTTGCCGGACCAAAGAGACAGTTGTAGCACAACTAATCACAGCCCCCGTAACGAAGCCAGCACGGAGTACACAAAAGGCAAACTTTCTGTAAGAAATTCACATATGGACAGCACCTGTGAGACTGTTACAAAAGTGAAAAAGTTTGAACCTGGAACTGGGATGCAGAGCAAAAAGAGTTCAAAGAAAAAAATGAATGAAACTATATTTTGTTTGGTCTCTATCCCAGTTAAATCAGAATCCAATCTGCCAGATACAGATAGGAACAACAACATAACCCAGAGCCCTGATAAGAATGGGTTTGATAACAATGGGGCTTTGCAAGAACAAAGTCTCTTAAGTATGTCTGCAACGGACTTGGAGTTACAAGCGCTTACAGGAAGCATGACCAATAAAAATGAGTTACAAAAACAAGAGCTGTGGAGACCAGAAGAGTTCAAACAAATGAATGACCTCAGATTTATTCAGCCTACAAAACACAGAGAGCTCAAATACTCTGGCTCCTGGCCAGGAGATCAGTACAAAGACCAGCAGACACAGACCAGTTTCGCCGAAGAACCTAAAAGCCCACAATTTTTCCATGGTACAAAGCCTGGGCAGCCCAGTAGTAACAAACTGCTGTCTCCAAAGCTCCTAGGATGTACAGCATCCACGATAGGGTCAAAACAGACAGGGTTACCTTCTGACGAGAGAAGCTGCAGACAGAGCGCTTACGGTATGAAGGGTCAGACATACCTCAGCCAGTCTAGCAACAGCGCGTTTTCCAGGACTGCCACCTCGGTCCTTCAGGCCCCCTCCCCAAAAGCCCACCAGAGCCAGCCCGTGCCAGCCCAGGAGAAGGAAACCGGCCTTCTTTCCAAGGGAGATGTAGTTAAGGGAGAAGCAGGCGCTCCCTGCAACAGTAAAGAGCTGTTTGGGCAGTTCCTGTTGAAGCCTGTAAGTCGTCGTCCCTGGGATGCAATAAGTCAGCTAGAAAGTTTTAACAAGGAGCTGCAAGGGCAGGAGGAGAGCTCAAGCAGTGAAGAAGATTTGGAAAGTGCTGCGGCTTCTCCACAGGCAGGTGCCCTTACGCAGAGAAGGGCGTCCAGAAATGAGAAGTTGAACCAGGAGCCAAAACACGGTGGGAAATCGGAAATGGTTGTGCCAGAGGTGCCTGTATTTAAGTCAGGAAGAGTTAAAAGTAAGTCTGAAAGTTGGAGCGTGGGGATGGAGCATGGCGGCGAGCCGGGCTGCGTTGGCTCTCGAGGCTCCTCGCAGCCAGGAGGGAGCAGTGAAGGAGTCGGGCCAGCAGATGGAAGCCTGATAACAGAAATGAGGACGGGGGAAGCCAAGAGTAGAACAAGCAAGCAGCCAGTTCGCGTGGGCCCTCTCAAGAGAGTTTTGTCCAGTAGCCCAAACAGTTCGTGTCACAGTAATCCTTTCAATAACCCTGTCTTGCAGGCGATGAGCGAAGACCAAAATTACCTAGCCTTTGTTAAACTGAGCAAAGGTGCAACTCCCACAAACGATACGGTGTTAGAGAGAGGCTCGGTAGTACGCTTGTCACTAACGAAGAGGAACCAAGGGCGCTCTGAGCCAGATTTGAGGTCAGTGGGACTTGATGTAGCCCCAGGACCTGGTGCTAACAATTCTGATCACTCTTCAAATGCAAATGCAGTGGAAATCCCTGTGAATGAGTCATTGCAGGCAAGAGCTGCAAGAATTTTAGGTATAGATATAGCAGTGGAGTCTCTCCTTCCGGATGACCATGCTGGGCCTCTCCCAGGCACTAGCCCTGCAAATGGTGCCCAGGACTTTGAGTCATCAGTGGGGAGCACAGTGAGTGACAAAGAAGGAAAAAAAGATAGTTCTTATGAAGGCAGACGAAAGTGTGGTTGGACAGAGAGTGCTCTCTTTGTTGGAGTAGGAGGACGATCTTTATACCCTGATGAATGCCAGACCACTCACCAGGAAGCCAGCGCTAAAACACTGGTAACTGAGCAAGTTCTTGAACAACCTGCAAGTCCTAGCCAAGGTGAGGACCAAAACTTGGTTTCCAAGTCAGCTGTGTATCAGCATTCAGAAAAGAGAGTGAGAAGCACCTCAAAAGTGATAGAGACACTCCAAGGCAAGCTCACTTCTCCACCTAGCCGGACTGCCATGGATCGCTTAGTGCGAATGAAAGAAGTTGACTCTGTGTCCCGGATGAGACGTCTGAGCATTAAGAGCACAGACTTGGGAGAGGAGGTGGACGAGGAGAAGCTGTCGAGGGTACAGGAGGAGAGAGGAAGCAAACTGGCAAGCTCAGGGGCTGTTTCCAAGCGTGTTATCGCTCTCAGTGAAAACGGATATTTAGGTGGAATGGACAAGAAGAAGATCGACAGAGATTTTTCTTTAGGTAAGACCCTATTATGGGAGATCCAAGTGGGTACTGTTTCCTTATGTAATGGGCATGATCTGTTTGACTATACCCACATAATGCTGCTCAAATAGTAACAGGCTGTAGGTGGTACTACCCCGTCTGGGTGCCACCCCCTTTGCTCTCCTTGTGGAAGAGATAACACGAGTGTTCTCTGATCCCACTTTAGGAAGAGTTACTGTAAAACTCACTTGTGATACTGAAACTCATTCACAGAGACTGGAGCGCTCCCTGAGGTCTTGTCTCTGTCTAATTGTTTCAGAGAACGGCCAGCTTCAAATAGCAGACTTCAAAGATAGTCACTCTAGTGCCAGTGTTTGGGAACACGTGGTGATTTAATCATAGCCTCTCCTTGAATACCCATTTTTTCCCTCTCTAATACTTAAGTAGACACATACTATATCAGAGTTCAGAAGAAACTAAAAATAAAAATCTGATGTTCTTCTGTGAAGCCTCTGGGAAATGGCTGCATTAAGGGGCCTGGAAAATTCTCTCTCTCTCTCATGAATATTTTCCAGATCAGATGTTGAGAATAACTGTTATCCCTAGGTCAAATGGAAAGTTGACTTTTTCAGTGAACACCTTTTTTTTTTTTTTTTGTGTTCCTCATCTCTCAAAAGCATATAAACTTTTGTAATCCATATGCATCCCCAAAGTAACGTGAGCTGTTCTCTCTCCGAAACAGTTTTCGTACGGCGTTGTGTTGAACAACTGAAAATCAGTTGTTGCCATAGATCTGTGTAAAGGGATAAATCTCCCAGGCCACCTGTCTAGTCCATTAAATTAATTGGAGTCAGCAAATGTATGGTGTGAAAGTTGTTAAATTAATATTAATCTCCTCCTTCCTTTTTCCATCCTCTCTGTAACAGCTGACACTCTACCTTGAAATCTGCACAGGTTATTCATTAAACCTCATCGATATAAATCTGTTCACAGTTTTGCAGTATAGAGGGACTGAAATTAAATGGAGCATACTTTAAAGTGGATTTATGTATTTCCATCTGAAGAGAAATATTTGTATGAGTTCTAAGTATTGGCTCCTGCAGTTTTGCAGCCTTTCCCTTCATGTCTTCTTCTATATCCCACTGCTCTGAACTGTATTTCTCTAGACCAGATTTTCCAAACAGGCTAATTCAGCTCCCTTGTACCCATCAGGTCTAGTATGCCCCACATGCATTTCATATGCTTTCCTCCCTTGGGTTTTCTGCTGGAGTGAAGAAAATAACTGTTGTGGTGACATGACTTCAGGGATGTATCAAAACAGATTGTGTGTGTTTTATTGGAGCGTTATTCTGCAGTAAATTAGGTCTAAATTTATCCCTCTTGCTGACAATGCCAGGCTTGTATTCTGCAGTGTGTTCCCACTGCAGCAGTTCCCTCGCAGACGTAAGAGCCCTCCCCACGCCTGGATAGCGTGGATGTCCCTTTCTGCTGCGCACATCCAGTACCGCAGGGTAACACGCACTCACGCGGGGCGGGAAGGCGTCTCCTCCACCAGCCCCCTCCCATCCAAAGAGACCCTGGTTTGTTGATGGCCACAAGATCTTCACCTTATCTTAACAGGGCAGGACTGAAGATTCATGTTTGTAGAAAGGTCTGATGTTGGGTCTTCCTCACTCCAACTTCCAGACTAGCTCACTGGTACCACTGAAAGCCAAAATGAGAATTAATCCTGGAAAACCATTGGATTTGTTGCTTTTAAAGAGTAAATATTGCTAGAGGCCATTCTATTTGGAGTGAGGTAGGATGACGCTGGTCTTATGATTGCAGACTGGGCCCGTCGCAAAGGCTAGAGGCCTTAGCAGAAACAGGCTTTCACATGTATAATGCAGCTTGGCAGATGAACAGTCATCTCAGAGTAAGAGCTCTGCCGAAACTCAGTGCAAGAAGCTCATCTTACTATGCAAATACTGCCATTAGAAGAACATCTCCAAATGTTCCCAAATGCACTGGATGTCTTTTCTCCTTTGCTGTTTGAAGACGACTTCCATGAGGCTGCTGATCTGGCTTTGTTTCTGTAGAGAGCATTTCAAATGAGCTTAACCAAATGTTGAATAAACATTTCTGTATCAGTGCTAGAACACCAATGCTTGTCGCCCCAGAAGTGTGACATAGCCTGGCAGTCTGGCCCTTTTGTGTCCTTGGTTTAGGTGCTGAGGGTGTGGGTAAGCTTTCAAGGAATAAACTGAGCCATGCAGAGGCTCCATGTCTCGTAGTCTGATTTTCTCCCCCCCTGCCACTCCCTGAAACAATGAGCACCTGCAATTTTGTTGGGAGTTCTATTAGTGTGAATGTGTCAGGCCTGAGGAAAATCAGGTTTCTGAAATGTAAATCCATTTTTATTCTTAGGTCAACCTCACACAGAACAATTCACAATTTTTGTACATTCTAGCAGTTTAGATGGCAAAATACTTACAACTGAAAAAATTTATTGCTTTAGAGGCATCTTCCCTAATGGACCATCAGTGCATTAAGCTTAGAAAGACACAGCGTTATCCTGGAGTGCACTAGCCCTCAAAAACTTTTTTCCTCTTGATTTTTTGCATTCACGTGGTGTCTGTTCTTGAAGTTTGGAAGTACCAGAAGAGGCTCAATAGTGATAAGCAGTTCTGAAAACATAGGTGTTGCTGGCACAGACTTCGTTCTTGGCTGGCTTACCAATTTGAGGAGAGTGGGCAAGAGAAGCGATAAAGGATCTTGCACTAGGAATCCACCCACTGGGGTCAAATCCAGAAGTTCTTTCTTAGCCAGTCCCCCCTTGATATGAGTGTAGATGCTACAGATGGACCACTTGCACACAGGAGTAAAAATTTCCCTCTGAGGATTTTTATGCTTGATTAAATGAAGACATTCACTCACAGCAACATAAAAGTCCTGAGGATGAACGTTTAACTCCAAAGTGTGATATTTGTGTGCAACTGTTTTCATGCCCAGCTGTTTAAATGCAAGTGCTGTGGGAGTACAGCCTACCGGAGGGATATTTAAAGTTAGCACAGATACCCAGGTCGCGTAACCAGCAAGTGGCACGTGGTAGCATGAGTTGCAGTGCTGGTTTGTCCAGGCCCCTGTGTGCCTACAGACTCCTCCGTAGGTAGCCCTGGTTCCTGCATGCCATGACCGTGCATCCCAAGGAGCCCAGGGTAAGTCAGACGTGTGCATGATGGCATAGGGCAGGCAGATCTCACAAGGCAAAGCCCTTTCATTGCAGTCCTGTCCCAGAGTCACAAGGGTGAAGAAAAAGGCTCGTATCTGCTCACTTCATGGCCAATGTTGGGCTAAATCTAATAAAAAAAACCGATAGAAGGCTTCAGGAAAAGAAAAACGAAGTGTGGTCTGTCCTGTGAACTGACAAGAGGTAGGCTGAAAATGAAGACCAATGTTAGTAAGCCAGTCCAATGCTTTAGTGAATAATGTTCAAAACGTGAGCTGCAGTTTTGCAGACTGAAGCAAGACAGTCTAACCACAGTGATGCAACGCAGCTGTGCTTTCCTGTATGCTGTTGAATTAATCTGAAACCAAGGATTTGCAGTCGAATGAAAAGACCCTGATGACTGGATGGCATCATCACTTCTTCAGCCAGCCTTAAACACCCTGCTAGGATGCTTAAAGCATTTACCTGTCCTTAGTGTTCAGTACAAGGGGGACAAATCTCATGTCTTTCTCTCCCTGTCAAAGCATCTGAAAACTAGAAGTAGTCACTTAGCAGTCAGTGTGCTTGTTCCTACCTGCTCAAGTTTTCCTAAATTATATCTGCATGCATTTGATGCAAGTTGCTCCCAAATTACACTGGTGTAAACACATAATTTGGGTCAGGAATGTAGTATGTATCTTTAAGGCTGTAAGTCCAGTATTAGCTTCTCTTTTTTTAATAAACACTAGGGAAAAGATGTCTCATTTCTGCAGCTAGCACCGTTGAATAGATTTCACAATACATTATTAATAGTGTTTTCTTGTCTTTTTTCAGATACATATGACCCCACCAAAGTTGAAAAGGTGTGAGAAGATGGAGAGAAGAATAGAGATTTCTGCTCTACTAAGAATGTTTCACTGATTTTTTTTCTGGGTGCTTTTTGTTTGTTTTTTGTTCTTTGATGCTTGGAAATTGCCTCCATTTGTGGTGTTCATGGTGTACTTATAATGCCTTTACCACTGTCACTAGGAATTAGCTATTCATATCTGAAACTGTTGCGGAGACCACAGAAAAATCTGACTTCTACATTGGAACCATCTGGCTTTGTAGTGTTAAGACTTAATACCTACCGTTGGCAAAGAGTTTTTTTCTGAACTCTATTTCAGCCTTCAGCGGGGATGATGAAATGCATGAAGTGAGGCTTTTGAGCTTTCTCTTTGGTGTAAATGTAAACGTGGGAGATTAGTGAAATGATTTTTAAAAGAATGTGAATTTATAAGCTAAACTTCTAAGTATCTACAGTCTAAACTTTGTTTAATTTAAGGGATTTTTGGCCATAAGTAGAAGGTGCTGCTGCACTATGTGGGGGAAGGAATGTGAGAGAATGGTAGCAAAGACTGATTGTGAAATTATTTCTGACTTCCAGAGTTTGAATTTACTCGGATTAAATACTTACTTGCCACCTAGAAAGAAGAAAAGCAAAAACCCCAAAGCTTCTAAAAGATGGAAGACTTTTGTAGTACAGTGTACAGAACGTGTAAGTATAGTAGCTGGCAACTAGTGTTTCAAACCAATGCAAAGTATACCACTGGCTGTTTTGCACTCAGTATTACCTATTTTTGTTTTGCTGTTTAGAAATTCTTTATATGAAAGAATAGTAGCTGGTTTAAAATAGCCCATTTTAACAAAGTAACTATATTTCTTGTTACAGAATACTATCTATTTTTCTACGATGTAAACAATTGCTAACAAGTGGCAAGTATAAAGAAGTGTTATTATTATTATTATTATATTTTAAGAAGACTTACCCCTCTGAGTGAAGGTGCCCCAAGCAGATTTCACTTGTATATCTTAATGCACACTCAATATTGCCACATACTCAGTAGTGCTACCTTATTTTGTTCTGAGAAGAGCCATCTATGTATGTATGTATGTAAGTACTACAGGGTTAATTTCTATTTTTCCCCACTCACCCTTGGATCATTCTTCTTGGAGCCACTTTCTGAAACACAGCTGAGAACCATCCGGGCTGGTGTTGCTGACATTACATTCCAGTGACAGTGATTACCAAAAAGTGGGTTTGGATCTTTGTCCCTGTCTCTGAGTGGCTCAGAAAAATACCTGGTTGCTTTCTTTTACCTTGTTCCCTTTTACACATTATGGGTTTGGATTAGGCCAGTGTATAAAAATAAACAAACCTGGGTTTAATTCTTCCCTGAAGTCAACTGATGTCGCTGGGGAGGAGTTCAGGTGTCCTCTTGATGGTATTTAAATACATGGCTTTAAGTGTATTTTATCTGCACACACAAATGCATGAATTACAGAGTTTATAATAAAGCCTATGCATTCTGCTCTTTGATACTGAATTAGCCTGCATAGTATCTGTGTCTTTAAAGCCTTTGTGTCCACTTCTGTGTGTTTTTTTGTAAGTACCTGTGTACTAACATTCTTCTGATGACTTGTTCATTTATTTCACTGGTCTATTCTACTGGCCTTTTCTGCTTTTTAGCATAATTTTATTTTTTAAAATCTTCTAATTTCTTGAAATCTTTTTTCCTAAGTCTGTAATTTGGAAAGAACGACGGAGGAAAAACACTTATCCTGTGTTTTGGCAGCAAGAATTTCTTGTCTGTAACACATGATTCTGTTACATATGGACTATTTAAAGCTTGTTTGAAAAGAAAATGTGGTGTATAATTTATTTTATTAACTCTTGTGCATGCTGTGTAGCGATACTTGTTGACAAACTGTTCCCACCACTCTTACTATATGCACCTTTCTTCATTACCATCTAGGACATCTGGGGGCTAGTAAATAGCTACAAAATATGTTTCTTCCCCCACCTCCCCACCCCAATTCTGCCCATAAAAAAATAGTTCTTAAAAAGAATTGCTTCAACTCTCATCATCCCACTTACTAGTAAAGCTGAGATGCCTGGCAATAACTTGAAAGTTTTAATTTATCCTTGATTTCTAGAGAACTGTAAGTTGTCACATATAACCAGTCCTGCTACCTTCAGTTCATGTCTCTGTGGAACAAGAGTTTTCTGTGCATTTTATTTTCTTCTTATGGGGAGGGGGTTAACTGATTTTGCAACATGTCTGTTTCATCAGTCATGTCAAGTAATTATTTTTCCAATGCTTGTAAATAGCCAAGATCTTAAAAAAAAAAAAAAAAAAAAGGGAAAAAAGGAAAGAAATAGGAAGCAGCAATATTGCGGGGAAGGTTTTATTGGCTAAGAATGAGAAATTAAAAACTAGAAAGTTAGTAAGCTTTGTTTTGCAGTAGTATGTGACTGACCAGTGGATGAAAGACTGGAGTTAGTACTGCTTTAAAAATGGTGTATTCCTCTAACAACACTGGCTGTTCAATTTCATACTATGATACAGGCAACTAAGAAATACATGGAGTACAGTTTTATGAATGATTGTGGCTCAGTGTTTCTACAGTACCTGTGCCATAGCTAAAATGTCAGCTATCGGAATGGGCTGGGTGGTGCCATAGCTGAACACCTTTCCAGAAGCCTTTTGCCAGTTGCAAACAGCAGTCAACAGAAAGCTCCTTCTATACCAGATGTAGGTAAAAAACAGTAAATGGTGACTTTCAGTGCCTGTCTGGATGGGTGCATAAAACCGTCATGGCAACAGAGGTCACTGGTAATGGCAATGGCAGGAGCTCAGGGCTGAGTGGATGGAGAGGAGGGGAATATGGGAGTCTCTTTCCAGTGCCTCCTGCGATGCAGTCGTGTGGCTGCAGAGCAGCAGTGAAGAACTGTGCGTTTATCTTTATTCTCAGGAGGAAGAGCAGAGCTAGAACTTCAGAAATCACGTTGTTACAAGCTGTTGTGTATCCAGCTTGTGCTGTTGCTGTACTGCTGCAGCTGGGGACGCTGGGGTTGGATGACAGGTTATCAAAGCGCTTGGTCAGGAAGATACCGATTTCAGGAGCGTTCCCAGAAATTCATGCAAAAAATCCCATGCCTGGTTTATACATTTCAAAAATGGGGAACTCCTCAGGAGATAGATAGCCACACAGGACCTGCCATCTCCTTCCATTTACCCTGTTGAAATCCAGAATGGATGGTCAGCCTAAGGGGTTATGGCAGTAGCAGCACTTGGTGGCAGTGCTAAGGTGCCGGGAAGATAAACAACTAACCCAGAGGTTCAGGCTCTTATCTTCCATCCGAGAAAGAAGAGTCACCCGTGAGCTCCGGGGGCTCCCGACTCGTCCGAGCCCAGCTTTACC
>NW_009186682.1:0-5488 GCF_000690835.1 Fulmarus glacialis
TCTCCCCGGTTCCGCAGCAGTTGAGCCGATTAAGCCCCGCTCGTGTGTGCGCGTGCGGAGAGACGGGTCGTCTATTTCTCTCCGGTTTCTAAGGGGAACCGCTGTTTTGTTCCTAATATAGAAACGTGTATCAATAACAGGCTGCTTGCTTTCTTAGTGATGGCTTCTGCCGCAGTGTGAAAGCTGAACTTCAAGGGGAGCAGGGCTCTTACAGTTTTCTTTCGTGCGTTGGAGAGCAGTAAAAATCCGAATCCATATTGCTTTGTTCTGGTGTGGGTATGTGGGAGGGGGGTTGGTGCTGAGGGAGATAACTTTCACTTGGGGCAGGGGGGGAATGGAAGGGAAACTGGCTGTGAAGTTTCCTCAAAATGGATGCTTTGTGCATGTTGAACTTCATAGCAGTCTGATTGGAATCTCAAAACGTTAGCCAAATAAGGAAAGGCTGTGGCAATCCGGAGATAATGCGGGTTTGCCTGAATAGTTTTTGTTTCTCTAGAAGGCCGAAAGCTTCCACACCATATTGAATTCACTGGATATCCAAAAAGCAAAAAATGATCTTTGACAGGCTAGCTTATTGTTCTTAAGTTTAGAAGTTGTTCAGTAGTTTAAAAAAAAAAATCTTAATGGTTATGAGATGTAGGTTGACCAGGTAGAAATCTTCCCAAAATGGTTAGGTGAGGTAATTAGGACGTTGTTGTTATACAGTGCTTTTCTTAAATTCACCAGCTCGTTTTTGTTCAATGCATTTTATCCATCCCATATAGATTTTTCAAGGATGTGAGGCTCTACAAATACCTAAGTTGCCCCATAGTACTGGATAGAATCCCCTCCTGAAGATAACATGTAAAATTCTACTACTCCTTGCTCCATTTCCTGTGTATAAGTTGTCACCTACTCCCCTGTAAAAGGTATTGGTTTACTTTCAGTTGTGAACTGAGCTGGAAGAATGAATGTGTGTTGTGGTTAAGCCTGTCAGCATGGTGTGTAGCATCAGGCTAGGCTGTCACTTCATAGCGAGGTTTTATGTATTTATCCTTCTCTAATCAGGTTATGATGGCTTCATGCTTCCAGGGAGCACTGTATTGGAAGTCATACCTTAACTGGTTAGATCGTTGGGTCTACAAGTTACTGTACTCCCGTCATTGGTAGGAAAGGATGATGTTTGGCTTAACTCTATTGTTAGAATAAGAGATGAATCACGTTGTCTCTCTTCATGAAGTCCAGGTGGCATTTTCAAAATGTCTTTGATACTATATACAACAAAGCTTTCATCAAGATCATTCTGAGCTTATTCTCCCCTTCTTTTTACCTGTAGTCGGCTTGCAGTTTGGAAGGGCAAAGTCTAAGGGAACAGAGGTGAAGATTTACATCACTGCTTAAAACTCTTGCTCACTCTCCTCCTCCCCCCCCCTCCCCCCCTTCCCTTCCTCTAGTGATACGGAAGAGCCTTTTCTGGTTTTATGATATTAAAAGCAAACAAGAAGATCAGCTGTGAAGTTATAATCCTGTTGAGGCAGTCCAGTAAATGAATGTTGCCTGTTGCTACAGGAAAAAAAAGGTATATAACAAATGCCTGCCCATGACCAAATCTGTATGGTTTCACTTCATTATTATCAATAAATCTTACTCTCCTCTAATAGGCCATATGAAAGGTGCAAATCACACATGATGCAGCCTATAACATGAATTAATTTAATCAGATTTGGCTGTGGCATGGAACGAAGCTGTATGTGTTCCCAAAGGAAACTCTTCAAAAACTTGTCGTTCTTCCTGACAGAGTTTTGTCAGACTGATGTCAATTGCGTTGAAGTCCATGTTGTTGTCTTTAAGACTGCCATGGTTTGCTGTTGCTTTGTGTTTTTTGTTTGTGGTTTGGTTTTTTTTGTGTGTTGTCTGTCAGACCCTGGGTAGATTTTACTGCTTCACAGGAATCAATTTATCTCAGTAAAGATAAAGTGACTCTACCTTTTTTGGGTTGTGTCCTTTTGGTTTTGCATCTAACTCTTTTTGCAGTTATTGGGAACAAATGCATGTGTCTGAAATAACAGTAGAATTAAATATTTAATACACTATTCAGCCTTTGTTTTTCCAGCTAGCTATGACAGTTACAGTAAGACTTCAGATGTATTTCTTTTCCACAGCCCAGGTGGTTGGAAGTGCTGAGGGGAAAGTACCATTAATCCTGAAATTCTGGTGAACTTCAGATCTGGTCTTTAATGGAGCGTCAAGCTTTGTTACTAAAGCCATTACCCAAACTTTTCCTGTATCTGTGGGCTAGAATGCCATCATCATCAGAAAGCTTGATGTAGAATTGTTTTTCTTAATGCATACGGGAAAGAAAAAATAACAATTGGCTTGGTAGCTTAGAGAAGGAAGGAGGAGAGCATATGCAGGTACTTTCTTCATCTCTTGACACTGCCAGTGAGTGATTTTGTTTTATATTTGCATGCGCATAAATGGGCGGACTTGACTGCATCATATCTGAGGACATGTCAGTTAAATTTCTTAGGGTTAAAAATCTCACAGAAGGGGAAAAAATTCTCATTAAATGATGATTATTATTCCTGTATGTAATGTTGGGTTCAAATGTCATTCTCTTTAAGACCTTGTTTTAGCATACTTTCAGGTTAGGCCTTCAGCACAAAGGACAAAACTGGGTATGCCGTTTTTCTATCTATGGCAGATACATGCAGCATAGGATATTGCAGCAGAATAGTATGTATTCTGCTGGAATATCCTACATTATATATATGTTGTGTGTATACGTCTGTGAGACCAGAAAACTTACTTTTAAATTAGACCTTAAATTTACAATCAGATATCTGTTCCATGAATTTAATGGAGGTTGAAGTTGATTGTGTTTAAATATTGCATGTACAGACAGTTGTCATGCAGGATGAGATCTAATTTACAGGTAGTGCAGCTTTTCTCATCTGCCTTACCAATTGAATGTAAGGAGGAATTGAGAGAAGAATGGAGCCCAGAGGTGAACTGTGACCTCACAGATTAATAGTTTCCACAGAGTAGGGGGAAAAAGTGGCATATTCTGGAATAATGTAAAGAAGAGATGGTATACTGTTTTGAATAAAACCTGGTCCTTTCTAGGGCAGTCATATTTATTCGGAGTGGGATTCAGTTCTATCATCCTGAAAGCTTAGCACCTATCCTTCCTCAGAGTTTGGACTGTCTCTTCCTTTCTTTCCTTGCCTTCCATGAAAGAGGACTTGGTTCACTAGTGGTTCCAATTTCTGGTTGGAATTTATTGCTTAAGTGACTGAAAGAAGTTTGTCTAGAAGTTATGTAGAGCTTTGTACAGGAAAGAGGAGCCCACCCTTTCTGGGCAGCACCACGGCAAGGCTGCATGTGGTGAGGAGGGACCGTGACGTGACCAGTTTCCTGGAAGGCTGGATTTCCTGTGCATGCTGCTCCCCTGGGAGCACGGGGTGTGCACTGTGGAGTACCTGCACGCTCCTGATAAAGAAGGTGGCTGAGTTCAGGCTGTGGTTAGGTATGACAATTTATGCAGCCTGCTTTTTGGCTGCCCTTTTTCTTTGAGGCTGCTCAGACTTAGGAGGTGGTAACCTGATTTCTGGCCTCATTCTCTCTGGGTGAGGAAGGTGGATGCTGCAGCCTAATTCCACCACATAGCATGAAAGGAGCATGTCCTGTCTTGATCTTGCTTCTTTCTGGGGAGGGTACTGCTTTGGAGGTGAGATAAGGGAAATTGTCTTGGCTGTTTGTGCATGGGGATCACTGAGTACTCTAGGTGTTGTCATTGGTGAAGGCTGCACAGTAAGAGAGGCTCCTTATCCTTAACGAAGGATTCATGTGCTCTTTTTTGTCCAAGACAAGTACAGTTTTAATTAAGCAAAGTTCCCCAAAGGTTATCTCTCCATTGCAAATATCAGTGTTTTTCTGCAACTTTCCAAGTACTAAATTGAATATGAAGGTGAGACTGTTTTACCCACATTACAGTTATGTATTAGTTTGCAGGCATAGCAGTATGCAGTGTTAAAAAGAAATTCTGATTTGATGCCACTGCTGTAGGACTCTGCTGTGTTGATCCCTCAGTAGTAATTAAGATGCTGAGATACTCATCACAAGTGTGTCTCACTGAACACTTATTCTTTCTAACTGATTAAGGGCAGTTATTGCTGTCTTAATATTTCCTGTGGGTTCTATGGGATTTATTTCTTGGATAAGAAGTACCTTCCTTTACAGGAGTTTCTGCAATAGTTTATGTGAAAAATTTTGTCAGGACTCCTGGTGGCATGCTCATAGTACCTGATATGGTAAAGGGTATCGTTACAGTAGGCATCAGCTGTCGCCCTTGTTACGACATCGTTTCAAACAGCAGGGAGTGATGAAAAAGAGACATAAAATCTACCAGCACTGGATCCCTTTGCCTTAGAACTTGACAGAGGGCATTAAGGCTGCACTGTCGGGATCCTTTTTGACAAATGATAACACGGGTCATGTATTTGAGCTGGGGCCACAGCATGCGGAGCATGTCAAGTCATAAGAGCAAAGAACAGGTTGCTACAGTCTTAAATCTCTCGGGTGTTTGCATTGTAGCAGCAGCACCCAACAACCAAGGGTAAGGAAGATATGGAAATAGCTCAAAGCTATCTTATTAACCTCCTATCTATGACTTCTGCACTGCCTCTTTTGGAGAGTGAAAATACTGGTGTGTATGGTAAACCTGTTAATTTTTCAAGACTGTCAAGTCAGAGAACTTCCTTTCGTACGGAAAGGTTTGTACTCAGTTATGAACCTGATGCCTAAATCTCACTGTTTGGAGGGGAAACAACCTCCCACCCACCAAACCCCCTAATGCTCTCGTAGATGATACACAATAGAAAATTTTGGAGTCATTTGCTCAGCTTGTATTATGTTATCCTGATTTTTTTTTTTATTCTCTATCTGTACAACAAAGCACAGGGAAAATGAGTCCTGAAATAAGTGTAATGTTGACTTCACTCAGTGATTAGACTACAGAGGCATATTTGTTTAAAATCCTCTTTGTAATAGGAGTTGGTTCTTGTGTGGGCTACAGATCTTTCTCTCCGTAGTTACAGTAGCTAGGTTCAGATTCTACAATAAGTACTTGTTAACTTCCTACTGATCTTGTCATCTAAGATTTTTTTTTTTTTACCCTTTGTAATGGAGGCAAGAAGAGGGGAAAAAAGATGTGATTCTTCATAATATACTTTAAGTATAATAGTGGAAACTTAAATGCTGCATTCAAAAGAATTGTGTTTTACTTGATGTTTTATAAAAGAAACAAGTAACAATCTTTTCACCTTTTTAGGTTTTATTATCTCCAAGTGTCTCTTGGCCTCTTCATGGTCTATCAGGTTTGAACCTGGGATTTCTGTATCTGGTTACATAGCAGTTTTCATTGCTATGGATATTTCTTGTGCACAAATAGAACAACCCAAGTGAATTCTATCATATAGTAATTATTTTAATTATTTAATTAAATTAT
>NW_009186683.1:0-15667 GCF_000690835.1 Fulmarus glacialis
TAATGATTCTATGATTCTATGATTACTGATGGTGCAATATTATGTTCAATGGTAAACCCCAAACTTGACTACAATGAGATATGGAAGAGCTTCATGATGCTGAGCATGGAGCAACTGGGTAATAAAATAGCAGGTGAAATTCAACGCTAATAAATGCAAAGTAACATACATATAGAAAAAAAATACCCTAAGTATGCAAGCAAGATGTTGAGATCAAAATTAGCTGTTGGTACTTCAAAAAGATGTCTTAGATGTCAGTGTGATTTGCTTTATGAAAATGTTAGCTCAAAACATTTAGCTGTGGCTAAAAATGAAAAAAAAATTGAATTTTAGGCACTACTGGGAAATGAATGGAGAACAAATGGTAAACATAATCATGCAAGTGCATATGCTTTTCTGTCCTTCTCTCTCAAAAGATACGTGGTCAAACCATAAAACTTACAAAAGAGGGCAAAAAAGCTGTGGAGCAGCTCCCAAACATGAGAAAGATTAAATAGAGCTGGACTTTTTAGCCTGAAAAAAGGATGATCAAGGAGGGAAAAGGCAGAGATCTATAAAAGCACAGAGAAGGCAAATGGAGGAAATTGAGGTTACTGTTCATTACTTCTCAAAATGAAAGAAAAAGGAGTCGTCAAATGAAAATATTGGTCAGCAAGCATAAAATAAACAAAAGGAAGAAACTTGGAGTCACAGGATCTTGAGGCCAAAGGATACGTGGGTCCCAAACATAATAGGATAAACTCACAGAAGAAACTTCTGTGAGAGGCTATACAGCACAAAAAACGCAGGTTCCTAGACTGGGGACTTTCTAAACCAGAGTCTGTACCTGAATCCTTTTTTGATCAGTGAAGTTAAAGCCTAAGGATGCCTCAGCCTAACGTTCTTGTGCTTCTTCTGAAAACAAATTTCTTCACTTGGAGAGTTTTATTTGTGTGGGGATTTAGCCAAGAGACTTCAGTTAGCTTTTGGTGGGGGGGGAACTGTAGACTAGCAGATGAACGTTTTGTGCCACACTTGAGCGCGAGAGAGCTAAATGACTGACATACCTAGAAGCTGTATCTAGAGTGCTACCTTCATCTCTACACACAGCAGGCAGATTTCCATATGACTGCAAAAAGCAATGGTGCCTTAGTGGACACCTCTTTCCACAGAGGTATTTTATTTGCTCCCTGAAATCTGCTTTGGAGAGAAATTCCCGAGCAAAAGCGAGAAATGCGAGACACACTGTACCGGAGCGATGCCCTCCGCTTCTGATGGCACCACTCCTTGCAGGACAAGCTCAGACGCTAAGTGCTGGATCCAAATTTGCAGCAAAGAATGGGAACAAAGCAAATCTGAAATGCCTGTGTTGTTTACAGACTCTCTTCTGCTGCACAGTATCACCTACCTTGGTCACAGTTGCTCTGAGCAAATGGAGAAATCGCAGTGGCTTAGGGAAGGTGAGCAAGGACGCCGAGCGAGAGCAGGGAGCGGTAGCTTGTATTTTGGTGAACTTAATGACTAGTTTTGAGGCAAAGACTTGAAGGCCAAAGTCTGACAGGCTGTCAGGCACTGATTGCCATTTTCATAAAGGGTGTTATGCAAGTGTAAGTGATTGATAGATTGATTGATTTATTTTGCTGAGGCTCCTTTGTGGTCTCCTGGGGGGATTTCTGGCCACACCTCTCAGCCTGAAAGCACTTGCTCTGCCTGCTGTTGCTTTTTTTTTTATTTGCGGGTAATGAAAATTTGTTATAAGCCTTCCCTTTCATCTGTACATGGCAGGCTGTCACACAGAAACAAGCCATTCTGGAACCTTGCTTCCTTCCAAATTGCTAAATATTTTTCTTCAAATTGCTTCCCTAATGGGCTAGTATAATAGGAGCAGCATGCTCTCTGCCCACGCTGAAGATGCCAGAGCATTTGTCCAGTGCACATGTGTGTTGGGCACAATAAACTCATTGCCTGGCCTGGAGACAGTGCAGCACTGCTGCTGATCTAATCTATATCGCACATTCCTTGGGCACAATCATGCACGCGATGGATATAGGCGTATATGCACACAGATAGGTACTTTTGCCTCCCCTAGGAAAACGTACCTCTTCAGGGAGGCAGCCAGCTATACATCCCGCTTTCCTGGGGAAGGAGCGATGATTGCATTTCAAAAGGTGAGACACAATGGCAGGAGGAGGAGGAGGCTACGCAGCCACCGAGTAAGCCATGCGAGCAGTGACCGAGCTGGGCTCACTAATGGACTGGCCTGGCCAGTTTTTTATTGACTCCAGTTGCTGCTTTTTGGAGGGGCAGGCACCAGTGGTCCCCAAGGTCAGCAGTTCCATGTGCTCTATGCTAAACTGTTGCTGACCCACTGCTTTATGAGCCTAAGTGCTTATCCAGGAACAGAAGTGAATAGGTTGTGTGTGATAAGAAAATAATTTGCCAAAACTGCAACAATAAAGAAGGCCTGATGGGATCTCTTATGGTATGAATAGCCTGGAGCAGCTGCAGATTTCTCTCTGCTTTCACAATTATTTTCATTTTTATAACAACTAAAAAGGGAGCATTGTCCACAGGCTCCTGCAGCCCCTATTTTCATATCCAAATCTAATATTTCCATATACATGTATATAAATATTATACATTGTGGGTCTTTGTGAATAAAAGACAGGAACAGAAAAAGAAAGAAAAAGGAAAAGCCTTCTCAGATAAGAGGCCTGTTGGAACACCAGCTTAACCCATTCCTCTTTTCTGTTTCTCTCACAACCTTCTTGCTGGATTTCTGCAAGATCCCAGAGCAGCCAGCCCAAGACACGTGGAGCCGAGTGTCCTGGGTGCTGCGCACGGGTGCTCGGAATGGCTGCACACAGGGCAGCTCTCAGTGCCCTGACGGACCTCCGTGTCCGAGGGTAGCCATCCTCCCCCATCGTCTGCGGGGCTGGGAAGGTGACTCATACGCTGCTACCCCCCAACCTGTGGCAGTGCCTGTTGAGAAGGCTGAGTATATTTTTGCATGATTTCTGTCTAGGTGTTACAGAGGGTCTTCAGTCCGACAGCTGACCCTGCGCAGCCCTGCTGAGCTCTCCCCATTCCCCACCTCCCCAACCAGTCTATAACATTTTTATTGCCCTGGGAGCACAACCAGGTCTGACGCTCACTCCACGCTCAGTTCCCCACCGCAAACAGCCATGGTGGTGCAGGACCCGGTGGCAGGCCCTGTACTATGACCCTCTCGCTTGCCCACCAGTCCCCAGGTTGTGCAGTGGTTTGCCCAGAGCGGGGGAAGCCATGCCCAGGGCTTCTTCCAAAAGCTATGCCAGGGCCAGGCTCCTTGCAGAGGTACCACACACAAGGGAGCCCAGGTCTCTGAAGCTCTCTGAGAACGTCTAAAACCACCAGAGAAGGAGGGACTCCTAAAAATAAACTCTTCTTGCAGTTCATTTCTGCATAAGGAGAAGACCAGACTCCAGCCTTGGATGTCATGGCAGGGTCAGCTATGCAGAGTTCAGAAAACAGTTGTATAAAGAAAGACACAAAGAAATGACTCAGATTGTAGCCGACCGCCTTTCTGATTTCTCAAGAGGTCTCCAGTGAATCAGGCTGAATGAGCTTTTTGTTGCCTTCACTGTTTACAGGAGTAGCTGAAGTCAGAGAGAGTTCTCCTGTCTTACTGCTGACAGCTACAGTATGGCAGGGCTGTGGTGCCTTAGCATATAATGATCAATCTCATTTCAGTTCATTTTGCTAGAATTTAATTTTCACATGGCCCAGTGTGACCACATCCCACTAATTTCCCACTTGGATATTTTCTTAAAACAGAGACACCAGTTGAAGATTCTGCAACTCCTGTTGGTGAAATAATAATAATAATTTACATTTATTAAGTGCTGTTCTTCCCAAAGGACTGCCCAAATGCTTTCCAAAATTTGTGTATGCAGGAATCCCTTCACCAAGGAAAAAAATGCAGCTGCTTCATTGGCACACAGAAGCACTAGCACAACAGCTTAGGATAGGGAATAAATCAAAGGTTTAATGTTATTACATCTTTGTGGTTCTGTTACAGTAATGCCCAGAAGTCCCAAGAGGGACCAAGGCCCCTCTTGGGCTGGGTGAAATAAGTAGTAAGGTTATTGAAAGAGAGCCAGGGAGCAGAAAATGGTAAAAAGCACGCTAAAGGAAGAGTAGGAAGAAAAAGAGAGTGAGAGATAAACACACACATGATCGCATAGATTTGAAAGACATGACAAAGTCATGGGATTGGAAGGGACCTGTGATGTTATCCCATACACTCTTCTGTCCTAAGGCAGGTTCATTTCTAATATTTAATCTCTAATAGATATTTCTGTAACTTGTTCCTAATGATCTCCACTGATGGAGATTTTACAGCCTTCTGAGGCAGCTTCTTCTTAGCCTGTACTCTTCCCTTACCATTAACATGAACCTGAATGTTTCTTGCTATAACATACACTTCTTATTTCTCATCTTACACACAGCAAAATCTTTGCAGGCCATCATTTCTTTTTGAAAAAAAGGAGACACATCCATTAGTCAGTAGACTTCCTACAGAGGTGTTAGGATGAGGTTGTTTAACACCGGTGTTATAACAGACATGTGTCATAAGATGGGATCTAGAGGAGGACATGGCATGGGGCTATCTACCTCCATGGGGGGCTTTGTGGAAAAGGTGCTTGTGGAATGAGCGGGCAGAGGGGTGGAGGCTGCCAAGTTGGGATTTACAGTCCTGTGGGAAAAGTGAGATGTGTGGAAGAGGTAGTGGACCTTGGTGTTAAGACCAGAAATGTCCATTTCCACGTTTGTAGATCATTCAGGAAATGTATTTTAATAGTCCATAAGGAAACCAAAGCAGCAGGTAAAGGGACGGAAGCACGGAGCTGGAGCGGACAGCTGTGGCAGCAGCACCAGGGAGGACTGACAAGAGAGTGGCAGCAGCAGTGAAGGACAGAGGGGGAGAGGTTGTGTTGATCAACAGCATGGGCTTAGCTAAGCGGGGTACCTAGGAAGTGCCACGTAGGCACTGGCAACAGTTTCTGGAGGAGAAAATAAAAATGGCCACTACAACATGGGTCTAAACGACTGAAAGGTTAATGACAT
This sequence comes from Fulmarus glacialis, assembly GCF_000690835.1. Classification (NCBI taxonomy): domain Eukaryota; kingdom Metazoa; phylum Chordata; class Aves; order Procellariiformes; family Procellariidae; genus Fulmarus; species Fulmarus glacialis. The sequence continues at coordinate 5,089 of NW_009186683.1, forward strand.
TATCATCAGGCAGAGGAAGAAGCAGAGGGATCTGGGAAAGGAAAATTAGTAGTTCTGTGCTAATGAGCTGGTGCCAGCAGGACCTCTGTGAGGAGAGTTTGCTGATGCAGGGTGGAGATACAGGGCTGGAAGGAATAAAGGTATCCTGCAGATACCAATTTGTGAGCATTCAGAAAGAATATGTGTATTGATTTGGAGCTCCAGTTCACAAATGTGAACAGATAAAAAGCTAAAAATAATTTCTTCTGTCTTATTTTATCCCACAAGAAAAGCAGTTTTAAGTGTTAATGTCCTCACTACCGAGTCTCCTGCACACCCATCTTCTTTGACCTCATTTGGAGTACTGCTTGTTTGCCAGGCAGGAGGAGTCTTTCTAGTTCTTCATCCACAAAACATACTAACCTTGATCCTGACAGTGTGAAACTAGTAGTGTACAACAGAATGTGATCTCTGGAGTATTTGTCCTGAAATGAGATTTGTTAGAGGGACTAAGTAGATGCCACTGGAACACTTCAGGAGTTTTAAAATTTCCCTTCCTTTCCCTTTTCTTCCCTTTCCTTCCCGGGGAATGGAGGATGCTTTGCACTTCACAGGCAGTGCTTAGGGGACCCCAGCTGAAGGGCAAAGTGCATCCCAACACCCAGACCTCCTCCTCCTCGGAGACTACCCAGGTACACATTAAAACTGAGCTTTGAACTGACCCATGTCCCATCGATGTCTTTTGCACTTCTTTAGTGACAGAACTTAGCAAGGCAGATTTGAGCTTCACCTCCGCAGACCCAGATCCACTTGTTTAAGTAGAATATTTTTTTGTTTATGCTGCAGGCTAAACAACTAGGTTTACTTAGGGTCTCTTGTTAAAATGAGCCATCTGTGGCAGCTGTGGTAATTATACCCAGACTACTGTACCTTTCATGCAGAGCTTTTAGATTTGTGTTGAGACTTTGAAAACAAGAGGAACAATGGCACAAGGGGAAAGAAAATATCTCCTTAGTGAGAAAACTGTCATGAGGTCCTCCCTTCCTTCATTTTCAAGTCTTCCTTGGATAAACCACAATCCTCAAGTTGCTCCAGGGTTGTTCCCTGCGACAAAGGACTACAAAACTATCTGAGGTCAAAGACCAGATGCCAGTCTGAGGCAGGTTTTGCACCTCCTCATCAGTAAATTCTTGCCCACACTTTGCTTCGGTGAGCCAAGTAAATGCAGTATTTGCACTGCTCTGAAATCTGGGCTACATAAGCACAGTGCCACAAGCCTAGCCTAGGAGTTAGTCTCTTGCCCAGTTTTGATTCCCTTCACCCATTCTGAACGCCTCTCCGCTAGCACAACTTCTGCAGTAGCTGCAGGGGGATTTGCTCCCCCGTCCCCAAAGCCATCAGGGCTGCTGTGAACATGAAGCAGCAGGACTTACTCCAGAGCAATGCCAGGTATTTCCTCCTCTCCAGGGGAGGCTGAGCACACTGCCCTGGGGAGGGTCAGACCTTTGAAATCAGTTGACTTTCCAGTGCTGCCAGAGAGATGGTAAGGCTTAACAGCAAACTTCTGCATGACATATGCTAATTCTCCCTACTTTCTTCTCTTTAAAAGTTCTCCAATTAACCACACATTGTTTTCATGCAGTAGTTACTGAATAGTGACATATCTGAAAAACCCATGATACTGGATGATGCTTTGAAGGAAATACGGAGACCTTTAAACTTCCAAGTTGTTGTAAATGCTACCAAACATAATGATATTTATCTCTAATCTTCTTGCTAAAACATGCATTTGAACAAATGAAAATAAGAAAAGAAAGATTGTGGGAATAAGCATTGATGTTATCAGCTCAAACTGACAACAGCAAGAGCAGCCGTTGATTCTTTGAGCTTTCACAAAGTATAGAGTATTTTCACTTACTATATTTATCTTATTTTGTATTTTTCACTGTGGGTTTTCATACGCTGTAGGAACAATTCAGTCATAAGAGTAAGTCAAGTTAGCATGGCGAGGAAAGAATAGGTTTGATTCACGTCTGCTGTTCGTGGCACTACCGCGGCAGAAAGTCTGCCTGAGCCGGGGGGAGGTCAGAGCAGTGCAAGGTTCACAGCCCTTGCTGACTCCCTAAATGAGTACAGCTGATCTGGAAAAATGCTGTCAGCAGAGCAGAGAAGGGTGTTCTCATTCTCCTTAGCCCCTGAGCTGTTTCCAAATCACTAACGAGGCGTTTGCAGTACCAGGACGTGATTTAAAGCTCCCATCCACAGGGCCAGTCATCTAATGAGCATCTGCCCCATTTGGTTCGAGAGCAAATCAAGTCCACCACGTCTCTTGTCTAAAAAGTCATGGATAAATAGTCCAATAACAAACAGTATGAAGCAATTTCCTGCACAAACTTCCTGCACCCTGGTCTTTACCACAAGCTCAAATTTCTTGTGTGGGCTCAGATTTTAGCAAAGAATTACGGTATATTGCTTTCCATGAGAAGAATTTCCCACTTAACGGATCTCAGGACTCTATTAGACCCTTGGCTAATGGAAAACCATAAACCATCCCAGAGCTTTCTAGAACTCCGTGGAGAGCTGAAAGTGCAGATATTTAGCCTCTTCAAGGGCCAGGGACTGACAGAGGACTCCTTAAAGAAATGCCAAGCTAATAGAAGTTCCAAACAATTTCGTTTCAAACAATTTTCAAAGGAAGAGATGACTATATTAACATGAATATGATTTAATGGCAGCATTAGCTCTTCTTCAGTGGTGTTCCCTTCTGTGTCTCTGCTTGGTCGTATCTGCCACCAAACTCAGGGTTGTGGTCTGGGTTTTTTTTTTCTGGGCATGGGTTTTTTATGCTACCTCTTTGTGGCTAGGTCTGTTTGGCTGCTAACATCGACCGGCGCAGTTGCAAAGTTGTGCACCTTGTTGTACATGGTCCCAAAGGTGTGCGATGCAGCTGGACCCAGATGTGCTCTGGCCACCCCCGTTCTTGTCCTTGTCCCACCCTCTATACTATAAACAGTTGAGAGCCGGCTCAGACCTATCAGACTCTTTCTCTACCACTTGGGAACTCTCCAGTCGCTGGCTCCACACACTTCTGCACCGGCACTGTGTCAGTGCAAACTCATATCATCTATTAATATATCTGTACCTTGTCCGCCAGTCAAAGTATAGTGGAGAATTGGGTCCTACTACCACTACAATGTCTCATCAGGCATATCCCATGTATTTCAATTCACCGTAGGCACTGCAGACTTATGCATCATTTTTCACTTTAGCATATATATATGCCACTTAACGTTGGAGAGGCACTGTCTATTGGTAACTGGTGCTTTTTTGAATGGCTGTTCGTGTGTCTTTTTTATTTTAATATTTCTTAACTCATCCCGTCCTAAAACAAACTCAGATTCATTCATTAAAATTAAGGCACTAAGATTCCGTAGAGACAAACCCCAGAGAGGGCTGATAAATTACACAAATAAGCTGTATTTATAATACCTCTGATGCCTCCGAATAGGCATTTTATAGAAGAGAAGCTCCAGCAAACTGATAAATCTATTCTCTGATACTGCAGCTAAGCTGCATTTCAATACCTGAAACCATCTGTTTGATACAAGCATACACTTAGCATAATATGAATACCTTAGCACACAGGTACCTTAGCATAGCGCATCCCTTCATTTTCTCATAACCAGCAATTATAGCCCAGGCAAAGAGGAGCATGTGGTGGGCTGAGAAAGAGGGAGGAGGAGAAAGATATAAAGAAGATGGATTTTTTTTTTCCTTAATCTGTGCGAGTCTGACAGAGCATATGAAGATCTGTAAGCCACAGAGTGCCAGTGAGACAGAGAGACAGACAAAATTATTTCCTTTGCTGGGTCTTGCAGTTTGGAGCAGTGGCTGCCTTATTCGCAGGACTTTTTTTCCCCAGACGCCCACCCAGGAACCATTCAGCTACATTTATTATTCTGTCAAATACAATGTGCAATAAAGAGCCAGTCTCCCCAATGATGGGTACCTGTGTTCATAGCTCCACAGTGAAACACATAAATCACATGTGAAGGGCAATGCACATGTGCTTTTTGTTTCTTGTATCACCTTTTATTATCTTAGGACTGAAAAGTTAATAACCCAGTGGGTAATCATGCCATTATCAGTTTACATTGTAGTAAAGCCCATTCAAATGATGATTACATATGTTAATGAGTGTCGTTATAATGCACTACACAGTACATTACCTTCAATAAATATAATTGTTTATGCACTTTAATGAGGGGAAATAATGCCCCCAAAACTAATGGCATGGACTGAATTGTGATTTATTGCTGGAAAACTTTGCCATTAAGAAAGGAAATCTCACAAACCCTTTCATGTTTATCTAACTTTTTTCCTTCTTTAAAAGCTGCCACTCATCTCTCCCTCCTTCTGCTTGCAAGGGAAAAATAACTGTAAGACACTTCAGCAGTGTTCCTTGTCAATGCCTTCCTCCACCTGAAGAAGCAGGAGGTGGGTTCATTTAGAAGGTTTAATGAAGATCATTATGTTTACCCCTTAGTAAGGCTTAATGCGTTATCTGGCAACAAAACTGATAACACGTCAGAATTTTGGCTGCAAATCAAGCAACGGGAAGTAAAAATGTTGGTTGTTAAACTACAGACTAGGAATAGAAAATAAGGTTAAAGATGACATTTTGGCCAATGGTCCTTCATCTAGCTATAGAATAGTCAGAGAATAGTTGGCTGCGCGGAGCATTCAAAGCTCTCCAGCTGGGAATGAAGAAAACTAGAGGTGAAATGCCACCTGATCTCTTCAATCTCTAGGTGCTTTCTTTTCCAGAGGAGTGAGATAAAACCTTTCTTTGTGGACTCAATAAGAAATGACAAAGAGGCAGAAAATGCTGAACCAGGCAGCGCTGTGTAACCGGCTGAGGGTGCAGTAGGCTGAGCGAGATGAGCTATCAGCAACTAAACTGCACAAGACTGGAGTTTCCTCTTTAATTTCCCTCCACTTGGTTTCCTTCCCGAATGGCACTGCTGTGACATTTCCATTACCGGTGAAAAGTAGTGTGCTTTGTACAGTAGTCTCTTCTCCTATTGAAGTCGGTGGCAAAAACTCCCATTGATTTTAACAGCAGAAGCAGCGATCTAGCTGCGGGGGCACGGTCGCTTCTGCAGAGAATTTGCATGCAGTATGTCCTAATTTTGCTCTCTCATCAGTGTCGGAAATTTTAAAAAAAAGGTTTCCTCAAGTCTTAAAGAATAAATAAAATGCTGAAATTTAGAACAAATAATAACAGGAATTCCTCTAAATGCTATTAAAATTCAGGTGTAACGACAGGGAACAAGAGAAAGCTGTATGTGAAGGACCGACACGAACTAAAGTAGTTTCTTAAAGTACATTCCCAAATATGTGTACACACAGTAATTACTTAAGAAACTTTCCAAGGATCACAGTCATGTTCCAACTAGTTTGAAAGTCAGTAGTGTAAAAAAACTTTGACATTGAGATGCAATTTGTGGTAAGATCTAATTAATTTTTTTGCTCCTAAGAATAATTTATTATTTACACTTCTTATTATATATGTATTTTAGCTTCATTAGTCTGCAATGCCGGAAAAAATTATACCTTCAAGTCCTATTTATCAAATTAATGGTGCAATTTCATAGTGACACATTCCACATTCATTAAACCAAGTACAGTAAAAATGCATTTAAATTAGATTAGTGTGATGTAATAACGATTCCAGTGTACGGGGTGATATTCCAGCAGTAAAGAAACACCCGGATTGAGTTGAAAGCAACTTTGAGATCATTTTCCAAAATTGATTTTGGCACTGGTTTAAGTGAAAGAATAAGGACTAATATCACAGCTCGCTCTGTGGGGGAGTGCAGGGCCCTGGGCAGAATCGCGGGAAGCGAGTGGAAGCCACGCGTGCTCTGCAGAAGGCAGCTTTGTCAGCCCCGCAAAATGCCGGCGGGGGACGCCCGCCTGAATTTGCCTTTTACCAGAGCTGACCTCACACGCTGCCGCAGAAGTTGCTGCCAGCCCCTCAAAATCCTGACTCTCCAGGCTGTTTTATTTCCCACAGAGGCTGACAAAGGCTCACACCTCTGCGCGTGCATCGGGATGCAGGCGCAGGCACGGCTGCCTGGACGCGGCACCTCTCGGAGGTGCCACCCGTGCCCTTTTGCCTCCTGGATTACTGCCCTCTGGCACTGTGTGAGCGCTCTCCGGGCCAGAGGGGCTGGGTGAATATCAGTCCGGTCCATTTCCATCAACTTCATCCATCCAGGGGATCCCGACCGCAGAGCGAAACAGGAACTCTAGGTGGGTGCCAAATTCACTGTCCACGAGGGGCCTATAAAATCTTAAGCCCTTCTGCCTCCCCGTACCACATCCACTGCCTGCTTCAACGACCCCGCTGTGAAACAGCCAGAAACTCCCGTCCCCTCGTCGTCATGTCCTTTAACACCAAGTTTTAGTTCAGCGCGTTCCCTGTAGCTTAACTTTCCTGGCTCGGGCTGATGAGTGAGAGTCCCCGGTAAGCAGCAGGTTGATGAAGGTTGCTGGTCAAGGAGTAAATCACCAGGAATCCACGTCCTGAAACGCTGATCGAGTTAGACTGGGGCTGCGCGGCCCCTCTCTCCACATGCCAATACTCCTCTCGCAGTCTTTGCAGCCCAGCAGAGGAGTGTTTTCAGCTGGCTGACACTCAACCCCACACTGCTCCAATATCACATTAAAGAAGCAAATTAAATCAGAATAGCTCCTTAATAAAAAAAAATCTTTCTTCCGAGTACCCATAGGGAGTTGTGTATTGTGTGTATCTGTCTTTCAGACTGTAAGCCTTCAGGGCAGTGACTATCTTTATTTCTGAAACACAAACAGTATTAAAACACCATTGGCACTTAATAAATCAGCAAAACTACAATCGTTACATAGGCCTCTCAGTGAGCCATCAGCAACCTTAACACATTTTAAAAAACATGTCCTTTGCATTTTGGCATGTGGCTTGTGAGGGGTGTGCGGTGTGATGGCAGACTGAGCGCCCCCAGATTTTGGAAGATGCTATTTGCTCACTAAGGAAGCCCTGAACCATTGCAGGCATCGCTGCGGAGATCTCCTCAGACACTTCTGTCCTGACCCAGAGGTATGGTCCCACCGGGGGGGTAAAAGTTCATTCTCCATCTGATATCTCTCGAGCTGAGGTGCAAAGAAAGGTGGGAAAGATTGACGTGAGACTACTAGGACTGTTAGTTTAGAGGATTTCGTGTTAGCAGGAGTTATTGAATACTTGCACTGTGGTGGCACAGGGTTGTGCCAGCCAGTGCTGGTACAATCCTGACATAAAAGGCAGTGCACCGTGGTCACTTCTGAGAGGACTGAACTTGTAGGGGCTATAGGAAAGAGCTGGAGCTGAGCTACACTGGTTTTAAATCGATGAACAGGGGAATGGCAATAGGGTAGGGAATTAAGACTTTCCTGGGTTGAGCTGGATGTGTATTATTAGCAAGGTAACTGCGGCATTTTCGAAGGACTACATCAGCCCTTTATAAACCCAAATGCCATTTACAGACTTAGGCCTAGAGATACCCTTGCCAAAAAAAAAAAAAAAGGTTTAAAAAATTTTCCTTTAAAGTTCTGCTAAAAAAGTGAGTCGAATCACTCTGCACAAAATCATGTATTAATATAAACAATTAAGCTTGATTAAAAAGAAATCAGTTTTGCCTCTGGCCCGACTGACCTCAAATTTCTAAGGGCTGCTTTTCAAGTCCTAAGGGCCTGAGCTATGTGTCCTTTTGACTTCAGCGTCTCAGCCTGTCATCCCCAGGCATATCCTTTCTTCCACACTTCCCCGTCCCCTTCTTCCAGTGGATATAGGCTTATTTAAACAATTAAAGCTGTATGCCCCTACAGCCTTCTCCAGAAAGCAAAGGGCAAGATACAAACAAGTCAGCCTGAGCACTCAGAGATAAGGAGAGCAGATCAAATAAAATGATTGCTAAAAAAATAATTTTAAAAAAATCAAACCTAAGCTGAAATTTGCGTTTGCTCATCTATCTCAGTTGAAGAGTTCTGCTACCATGCACCATATGGTGCTGTGCAAGGCTATAAATACACTGCTCTCCCAGACCCGCTTCTAATGGCATTTCCCATCAGTAAACAGGTGCTCATGGCTTCTCCTGTGCCTCTGAGCTCACAAAACTTGAGCGGGTACCTTTGTGCACCTACGGGAAGCAAATGCAACTTGTCAATGGGCGTATTTCCCTTGAATCGGAGAGAGGCTATATTTCCACGATGTGTGCAGGACGGTGGAGCACACCCACGTTACAACGAGCATCTGTGGCAGTTTTCTTCCTCCGTGCTTTTCCCTAACATCTTCATGCCCATCAGCAGGGCTGATCCAGTACCCAGAGGCTCCTCCTCTGTGGATCCTTTGCCATGGCTTTGCAGTGTTGAGCGCCACGGGACCTCCCTGGCAGGACTGAGTAGGTGCTCGCTCCTGCCTGCTCTTCTGATATTCTCTGCAGGGCTAAGGAAAAGGGAGCAGCCAATGCATCCCCACAGAGCAAGGGTTTTGCCTTCGGGGAAGCTGAGAAATCAGTCAAGAAGCATGAATGCCACCCAGAAAACCTCGAAAGGTCTTGCAAAGGTCTTGCTTAACAAGGTTTCTGGGCTTTACCCGTTCCAGTGGCAAATTTCTGTGCCATTCTCCTGTAGGAAACTAAGCACGGTGATGGAGCGCTACGCCAGATTGCAGTCTGCTGCAGCTGGGGGCCTTCACGCCCTCTCTGCATTTATTTAATGGGCTGGAGTTTGGTTAGTGTTCCCCGCACACTGAGAAGGAGAAAAAGGAAGCGCTTTAGGTAGTACCAGGGTGTACGTTATGAGGCTAATCTAAATATTGCCTTACAAAGGTACTATCAGCCCATTGCCTTAAACTGGGGACAAAAGCTCAGGCTGTTCACGTCAGGTGACCACATTTTCAAATCCATTGCAATGGTACAAAAATATCCAAAAGGTCAATATATTGTTTATACCACATCAGTGATGCTAGGGGGAATAAAAACCTTCAGTAAATCCTATTATTTCCACAACTATACTAATAACATGAGAAACTATAGATATAATAAAAGTTTATATCTATAGTTGCTCTGCAGACACCTCCTCTGGTATGGTATAAATATAATATATGACACTTGGCGGTGTAATACAGTTTTTATTTCAATTTTTTAGGGATGGCCATGCACATCCATAACTCATGAAAATAAAAAGTGTATTACACTGCCAACTGTTACATATTCCCTAGTAAAGCAAAAATGGCAAGATAAATTTTATTTTTCTCTTCTCCCCACCAACAAAGTGTCTAGCTGATATGGTGATGATGAAGTGTTAGAATAAATATTATTTATCCGAACACTTTCTATGCCATAACCATGTCTGTCCTGTTTATTTGTCAGTCCTGTCTATCTGTCAAATGCTAGATACTTTCTTTTTTTCCTGCATGTTGGCTTTGGTTTTAATTTTATGCTACTGTACTTGCCGCTATTCTCCTTAGGAGTGAAGGGAAGAGAGATTGCCTCTTCCCATGTCCTGCTCTTGAATTTTTTCAGACACACTCATTTTGGGTCTTAAGAGTTCTAACATCTGCGTGGGACATGTGTGTTGGCTTGGTAGCATAGGCAGCACTTAAAGATGTACAAAATAGTGTAAATTAAGAAGTATCCCAGTAGTGTAAATGAAGAGGTAAGTGGAGCAAGAGGTGAAAAACCCTATGATTCATAGGTAGGGATGGGGAAAGAATTAGAAACTCAAGTGCTGCAGGCTAAGACTCCTATACCTAAGAGAAATAGAACAATTATGTCACTCCCCTACTATAAAAAGGGAAAAAGCGATAAAATCCCGTTTCATGAAGATGGTATTATTATATTACAGTCAGCTCTTGAGTATTAACATAGCAATGAATCAGGTGGCAGATTAACTGTGCTGTGCTTGTAGGGACACCCAGTGAGGTGCTGCGTGGAGTAAGAGCAGACCCAGGACCTAGGTTTGGGAGACCTCCACACGCCGCAGCGGGGACAAGCAGGGTCCAGCCAAGTCGAGAGCTGTCTGCGTGATGTGCTGCTGCCGCCAAAGCCAAGCTGCCTCCTGCAAAGCTTGCACGGGTGGCTCTGCCCATTCCACTCCGGGAACTTTAGTTTGGGGTGAGGGAGGAAGGCTTATTCAATTTTTGACAAGCCAGCCCTGCATTAGAGGGCATGTAATGTCTGACCGGCTTCTCCTCCGTCCATGGGGCAGTCATGAACCTCTCCTCAAGGCTAGAGCAGGAACAAGAAACTTTAATCCTTGGGAAAGTCCCCTTGGTGACACTGGTGCCAACTACCATTTTCTGTCAGCATGTCTAATTGATTAACATAATTAAATTAAATTCAGACAAATGTTCCCAACATGTATTTCGTTTGAAGTTTGCTGCTTCTATGTTGGATATGAAGTAACCTGTCACTTGTACGCTTTTCCTAAGGGTGTTGGTTGGTACCATAAAATTATTACTTCCTCTTAAAAATCTCATGTCTTTGATTCCCTCCTCTTCCATTTTTTTCTTTTCTTT